>NW_027117999.1:192504-210247 GCF_038497935.1 Neoaidaea tothii
GCCCCCGCGCGCGCCGGCGCCGCCGGCGGGGGGGGCCCCCCCGGGGCCCGCCCCCCCCCCCGGGGGGCCCCCCCGCCCCCCCCCGGGCCCCCCCCCGCGGCCCCCGCCGCCGGAGGCTCACCCGCGAACGAGCCTCCGGCGGCGACTCCGTCGAGGGTACCTGCCCGTCGGGCAGAGCATATAGCCGCGACCTATAGGCGCTGTGGCGCACGCGGGCCGCGGGAGCTGCGGCTATAAGCCGCACGGCGTGCGGCTCGACCGGCCGGCCGCGTCTCCGTCGCACACCGCGCTCTCCGCCAGGCCCCGCCGGCCTTCTCCACCGGCGCCGCCGGCTCCGTGCCCTCCCGCCCACGCCTGCCGCCCCACGCCTGCCGCGCTACTCACATCGTACGGCGCGTAGTACTTGGCCAGCCGCGTCTTGCCCTGCCGGTTCTGGACAAGAATGAACTGGAGAACCATGGTGGATTCGTCGCGCCGCCAACTGTGCGCTGTGACGGCCACAGGCCCGGATGCTGCTGCGCTGTCGCTCGATGGCTGTCGACTGTCCGCGGAGGTCGAGTGCGGTCGTGGCGGCGTGATCGGCTTATTTACACAAAACGAGCCACACAACTCCAGCAGCCCACGCCGTGACCAGCATCCGGCCAGCACGACCACCACGCGTCCACGCAACTCGACCGGGCGCGTCCACGGAGCAGGCAGGCAGCGGATAAGAGGCGCGAAGGATCGCGGACGCAAGATCCGGCGTGCGGCACGATGAGGAAGTCAATGTCTGGATCAAGCGGAAACCCGGCGGCCGGCGCGAGCGGGATTCCGCGGCCACGGGCCGGGTCGGTGCTGTCGACGCCGTCGTCGGCGACCAAGAACACGCCGGCATCGGCGCGGCCAAAGGTAGTGCAGCGCGACGGCGCAGGCTGACCGGCAGAGCCTGCAACCGCCGCGGATACGGTCCGAGATCCCGCGGCCAGGTACGCACGCGCGCGAGCGCGCTGACCGCAGCGGCCGAGAACGGCGCATCGACCCTGGACACGCTGCGGGCCGAGAACTACGCGCTCAAGTACAAGCTGTCGAACGTGGAGGACGAGCGGGAGCGCGAAAAGCTGCGGTTCGAAAACACCATCCGGCAGCTCGAGCAGCGCGTCAAGGACGAGGGCAAGCGCGCGGACGTGAGTGGCGCGTCGAGCGTGCTGACGGCAGGCGCTCGAAAACGACCAGGCGTTCCTGTTTGAGCGGCAGAAGGAGACGGCGGAGGAGCTCAACCGGCTCAAGTCGCAGACATCGAGCCAGAGCGTGAGTGGCGCCACGGCCCCGCTGACGGCAGACGGACCTCGAGAAGAGCGTGCGCACGCTGCGGCAGAAGCTGGCCGAGGCCGAGGAGGAGCGGGACGAGTACGAGTCGACGCTGCGGACGCTGGAGGCGTCGTCGCGCCGCAAGCTCGACGAGGCGCGCGTGCGGCAGCGCGGCGTGGACGAGGCGGTCGCGGAGCTGACTGCGCGAGTCGAGACGCTCACCGCGGCGCTGTACGAGAAGGACACGGCGCTCAACGGCGAGCGGGACCGGGCGGCGGCGCTTGCGGGCGAGAACAAGTCGTTCCGGGCGCGGCTGGCGGACCTGGACACGCTCGCGGCCGTGCAGAAGGAGCTGTCCGGGCAGCTGGCGGCGGTCAAGGCGCTGGAGGCCAAGGTGCACGCGTACGAGCCCGAGCTCGAGCGGCTGCGCGACGAGCACCAGCGGCACAAGTTCGTGGTCGAGGAGAAGGCCATGCTCGAGTCGCGGCTGGGGCTAATGGACGACCTGCGGACGAAGCTGGCCGCGGCCGAGCTCGAGGCCAACACGCTGCGCGACGAGCGCGAGCGCTGGCACTCGTACCTCGACCGCGACGACACGTTCCGGACGCCGGAGGACGTCGTGCAGGCGCTGGGGCGCGAGCGCGCCGACAAGATCTCGCTGCTCGACAAGCTCGGCCGCATCGAGGCCGAGAACGCGGCCCGCGGCCAGGGCCTGCAGGAGGACGAGCACGAGCGCGGGACGCTGCGCGCGCGGATCGCCGAGCTCGAGGACAGCCTCGACAAGGCGTCCAAGCTGGCCGGCCGGGCCGAGCGGCAGCGCGCGTTGGCCGCCAAGGAGGCCGCGTTCCTGCGCGACCAGCTCAAGACGTACGACTCGGAGGAGACCGTGTTCATGCAGGGCAACTACGACCAGCACAAGGCCGAGCGCATCAGCGCGCTCGAGCAGCTGCTGGCCGCGGCCAAGGACGAGGTCGCGCGCGTCACGCGCGAGGCCGACGCGACGCTGGCCGCGGCCGTGCCCGCCCTCGGCAAGCGCATGCGCGACGACGGCGCCGACGAGCGCCTCGGCGAGCTCCTCCGCCGCAACCGCCAGATGCAGGACGAGTACGCCCAGCTCAAGCAGGCCGCCGAGGGCTTCCAGCGCGAGGCCGCCGCGCTCAAGAAGCAGGTCGCGGCCGCCGACGACCTGCGCCAGACCCAGGCGCGCGTCCTCGAGCTGCGCGACAGCCCGCTGGCCCACGACCAGGCCGTCAAGAGGCAGATGCTGGACGCGCTCCAGACCGAAAACAACGCGCTGCTGGCCCAGCTCGACGGCCGCCGCGACGACGTCGGCCAGTCCGTGCCCGTGGCCACGCTCGACCGGCTCCGGCTCGAGATCCGCGAGATCGAGAAGCAGCTCGCGGACCGCGAAAAGCGCATGCGCCGGCTGAAGGAGATCTGGTCGGCCAAGTCCATGGAGTTTCGCGAGGCCGTCTACTCGCTGCTCGGCTACAAGCTGGACTTTCTGCCCAACAACAAGGTCCGCGCGACGTCCATGTTTGCGTCGTCCGACGACGAGTCCTTCACCTTTGATCCCGACGCCGGCACCATGAAGCTCTCGGGCCGCACCGACAGCCCGTTTGCGCGCGAGTGCGCCAACCTGATCACGTTCTGGGTCCAGGAGCGCCGTGAGATCCCGTGCTTTTTAGCTGCGCTCAACCTCGAGCTCTACGACCGCACGACCAAGGCGGCCGCTTTTTAGCGCTATGTATGTATGTATTCTACGCAATGCAATATCTGAGCCGCACGCGGTGCGGCGCGAACAACTGGCCAGCAGCTATATGAGCCCTTTTGCCCGAAGGGCAGAAGGGCTCATATAGCCGCTGTGGCGCATAGCCGCCCGCAGGGCGTACCCCCGACGGAGTCGCCGCCGGAGGCTCGTTCGTGGCTGAGCCTCCGGCGGCGACTCCGTCGGGGGTGGCTGCCCTTCGGGCAGAAGCTGCCTCATATAGCCGCTGTGGCGCAGCCGTCCGCAGCACGGCTATAGGCGGCCATGCGCCTCTGGCGGTGCCGCCGCACGCGGTGCGGCGCTACTCCACGCGACTCTTCTTGATCAGCCGCGCAGCGTCCCTGATGGCGTCCAGGCGCCACTGGCAGCGCGTGCTAAACACGCAGCTGCGGCACTTGAACGTCTCGTCGATGGCCACGCCAACCGGCTGCCGCTGGCCGCTCCACAGCTCGAGCACGCGGTTCTTGTAGTAGGCAAACTCGGAGGCCCGGTACGGAAAGTGCTGGCGCGAGAAGCCCTCGCCGTCGCCCTGGAAGATGTAGGTCGCATACATGTCGTTCGAGAGCTTGCCCTGGAACTGGGCGGCCTGGGCGATGACGAGGTCCCAGAGGTCGGCCGAGGTGCGGACCCGGTCCATCGGGATGTCGTATTCGTCCTCAACAAACTCGCGCACCTCGGCCAGGAACCCCTCTTGCAGCGGCCGGTCGAGATCGATTCGATAGGCGCGCGCCCAGTCCGCGTACACAAACCGGCCGTCGATCAGGTCGCGCATCATATCGTGGTACCACATGAGCTGGTGGTGGTGCGAGCGCATCTGCGTGCGCATGGGGAGCTGCCGGCTGTTGCGCGTCTTGTACTCGACGATCTTGAGTGTGCTGGCGGCAGCGTCGTGCTCCGGCTCGACCGACGGCGACCGCGGCGGCTCGGCCGCGACCAGGCCCTCGGGTCCGCGGCGACGCGGCAGCGGCGGCGCCTGCCGGTCAAACACGACCTCGTCGATGATGCCCGACACAAAGCGGCCGTCGACGGTGCCGTACATGCGCAGCTCACGCGTCTTGCCGGTGTGGTACAGCGAGTGCAGGCCCGTGAGCATGTTGACGAGCTTCAGCGCCTGCGACTCGTACCGGGTCACGGCCTCCGCGGTCTCCGGGGTCAGGTTGAACGGCACCAGCAGCTCGCGCTCAATCTTCTCGTGGATCTTGCGGCCCTTTTCGATGATCGCCATCTGCTCCGGCGTCGGTTTCGTCCGCGTGTAGAGCTGGTAAAAGTACTGCAGCTCGCACCAGCTCGACGGCGACGACAGCTGCGTGACCTGGCGTCAGCGGGCCCGTGCCTGCACCTACACTAAACGCGCGCAGGCCTGGCCGCAGCACGGCCGCGCGTGCGTCCGCGTTGTCAAACAAATTCAGCGGCAGCATGCCGTCGTCGGCCACGACCTCGGCCTCCGTGGACTGGCTCGACACTAGACCGCGCTCGTAAGCTCAGCAGCTGGCGGCGCAGCTCCACTTACGCTCCACCAGGAACCCGCGCACGTCGTCGTACGAGATGATCTGGTCCATGAGGAACTCGACGTCGTCGTCGGCGGCCACCACCGTGGCCTGGCTGTCGGTCTCATACTCGATGGGCTGCGACGCACGGTCGTCTGGGTCAGCGCGTCCGGCTGGCACGTACCCTCGACTGCGGCCTGCAGCTGCGTCTCTGTGTCGCTGTCCCACGAGATCAGCGAGCCGTAGTCGGACTCGTCGCCGGGCGCGTCGTCGACGGTCAGAAAGTCGCCGTACGCACGTTTGCCGCGCTGGGCGTGTTGCTCGGGGTCCGACGCGTGCTCCGCGTGCTTCTGGCGTCCAGCGAGGTCCTCGATGTCGCCGATGTCCGCGTTCATTCGGCCGACTGCGGTGGACGGCGGGCACGGAGACGCGAGCGCGAAGCCGGGGTTAGGGCCGCGCCCGCCGCACGGTCTGCGGCTGCCCGTGTCGCGCCGCGCGACACTTATGTTCGCCGACGCCCCGCTTATAAAGGCCCAACGGCGCCCTCCGCCCGGCATAGCCAAAATGTGTAAGCCCAGCAGCTGTGGAACGTGCAACAAGAAGTCGTGGTGGGGCTGCGGCCTCCACATCCCGTCGGTCATGGACTCGGTCCCGAAGGACGAGTGGTGCACCTGCGCCAAGCCGACCGGCAGCGAGTACCCGCCGAAGGGCCTGGCGCCGTGACTCGCCTCGGGCGGGCTGTCGAGCTGCGCGGTGCAGTGACGCAATTACGATCTGGCTATGGTGTATGTAGTGAATGGAGTCGAGATCTTGGAGGAGGAAAACGGCTCGGATCCCTGGAGGCGGGCGTTGCCAGCCGCACGGCGTGCGGCTGCCACGGCACGCCGCACGGCGCGCGGCTCGACGGAGACGCCCGACCGCCGCACACCGTGCGGCTCAAACTGCGCTACGTGCCGCCGCACGTCGTGCGGCTCAGGATCGTGTCAAAATGTATTATTCGCGCAGCCGCACTGTCACTTGTGCCAGTACCGCAGCACCAGGTACGTCATGAGCCGGTACGCCGCTACCAGCGCCACCACCAGGCCCGCCCACAGTCCCACGTTCTCGGTCGAATACCCCAGGCTCTCGAGCACGGCCGTGCCCTCGATCTTGCACTCGCTCTCCAGCGCGGACGTGTACATGCAGTGGCACGCCGAGTCGCACTCGTAGTCGCGGTTCTCGAACTCGTTGAACATCATCCCCTGGAACACGTACCGCTGGTAATTGACCCAGTAGAAAGTGTAGTACCAGAACTTGTTGATCACGTTCGCCGACACCAGAAAGCCGCCGACCGACATCCACAGGCCGTTGGCAAACGCGGTCAGCGCGAGCGCGACCACGAAGATCGGGAACGCAGTCGACACAAACACGGTCATGCTCTCGGCGGCAACCAGGTCCAGAAACAGCCACATCAGGTACTTGAAGAAGCCCGTCGCCGAGTGGTGGAAGTTGCACATGAAGTACGTGACCACGCTGAAGATGAGCGCGATCGCAAACAGAAACGGCAGGCCGATGATCAGGTTCGAGACCACGAACGCAAACGGGCCGTACAGGCCGTTCGCGCGGTCCTTGCGGTACGAGCTGAAGTCCTCGAGGTAGGCCGGGATGTAGGCCACCGACATGAACGACATGAACGCGCCCGAGAAGAAGATGGCGTTGATAAACGGCTGGATGTTGCGCTGCGCGGTCGACAGCCGCAGCCAGACGGTGCCCATCATGATGGCCAGGCCCAGGTACATGACCACGCGGACGTAGTAGGCCAGAATGTCGCGGCGCGATTTGATGGCCAGCCGGCGCAGTAGCGTCAGCGTCTGGCGCAGCTCGAGCGCCGGCCCAGCCGACGTCGTGACCTCTGCGGAGCTGCTGGAGCGCTTGGACTCGGCGGCCAGGGCTGGCGGCGCGGCCCACTCGTCGGCGTGGGCGTGCCAGTGCGCGCACAGCCGGTCGACGACGGCGAGCTTGTCGGAGGCGTCGGCGTCGTCGGTGACAAAGTCGGTGTTGATCAGGTCGAGCACGAACTCGGACGGGTTGAAGAACGCCGCGACCGGGTGGGCGGTCGTGGCAAAGTACTCGGTCAGCGCCGCGACCGGGCCGTTGTAGACCGTGCGGCCGCGGCTCAGGAACGTGACCTGGTCGAAGAGCTGGAACGTGGCCGTCGACGGCTGGTGGATCGAGGTCACGACGATCATGCCCTCGAGCTTGGCGATCCGGCGGATCGTGCTGATGACCTCGTGCGACGCGGTCGAGTCGAGCCCGGACGTCGGCTCGTCCAGGAACAGCACGCGCGGACTGGTGATGATCTGCGAAGCCACGCTCACCCGGCGCTTCTGGCCACCGGAGATGCCCTTCTGCAGCGGGGTGCCGACGCGCGTGTCGGCCTGGCCGGCGATGCCGAGCAGCCCGAGAATCTCCGCGACGCGGTCACGCCGGACGGACGCCGGCACCTGCGACAGACGCGCGGCAAAATCGACCGTCTCGCGCACGGTCAGCGAGCCGATCAGCGAGTCCTCCTGCTCGACATAGGCCGACACCCGGCGGATCCCCGCCGTCGTCGCGGTCTCGCCGTCGATGCTGACCACGCCCTCAAGCTGCGCCGCCGGCGGCACACCGCGGTGGGCGAGCACGTTGAGCAGCGTGGTCTTGCCGGACCCTGACGGGCCCATTAGGGCCATCACGTCACCGGGCCTGAGCACGCCATAGGCGCGGTCCAGGAGCACGGACTCCCCACTGGCGGCTGCCTTGTTTGGCACTTTCACGGTTACGTCGGCCCATCTGAACTCGTTGACAGCCATGGCGGTGATGGCGTGATCGGGGGCTTGCGGGCTCGCTTCGCATTTTAACAATAGACGGCCGCCCTGCCGACTCCCGCGTGCCCGGTGCCCGGTCGTCAAGCGAGCGCGTACGTTCGTGCAGATGGGCGATCACGCTTAGCCCGAGTCGCCGACTATTCGGTAGTCCCCGTCCAAGACGCCGGGTCGGCGAGTGGGAGTTGCTGTATCGGTGCTAGCGCGCTGCGCGAACGCCTGCGCGCTACGCCGCTCTATCGCGCGCCGGGTAACACCACCAAGGGTGCGGCTGGCCCCCGGAACACCCGTCGCGGAGCGCGCCGCACGGCGTGCGGCGCCTTACCCGGTCCGATAGCGATACGTCGCGCGGGCGAACCGCAGCCGACCACGACCCGCCCAGCCGACAAGCCGCGCACGCGGACAGCACGCGCCAGATAAGCTTCGCACAACGAGCACGGCGGCCAAATCCCTGCCGCAGCCCGCGGAACAGACGCCATGGAGAAAGCGAACGCGGAGCCGGTAGCGGTCGCCCCGGCGGCCGGCCAGCGCCAGAACATATGTGTCCGGGCCGGTGACGACGCCGCGTGCGCCCGCCCCGCCGACGTCAGCGAAAAGCCCGCGGATTTCGATCTCGACGACCAGGACGTGGCCGGTGGGTACGTCGTCGTCGTCGTCGACCACGAAGACGCACGACTGCTGGATGGATCCAGAGCTTCCCGACGCAAAATGAGGATGCAGGCCGCAGTCAAGAGGCTGCACTCGAGCATGCGCACGTTCATGGTAGCGTTCGTGATGCTCTTGTTGCTGTCGTACCATGCGCACCGCTCGGCGGAGCCGGACGACCACGGTGCCGTCGGCGCACCCGAGCCCGACCGCGCCGGCACAGACGGTGTCGAGCCTCTGGAGGTGATCCAGGTCTACACGCCGCCGCGGGCGCCTGGCGAGGCTGTGGCCGAGACCGAGATCATGCAGCACACGTTTGGTTTCTCGTACGGCCGGCCGTTTGTCGGCAAGTACTCGCCCCCCGACGAGAAATTTACGCATGTGCATTGGACGCTTTCGACCAAGAGCCGCGGGCGCCAGTTCGACCGACTGGCCCTGATGTTTCTGGACGACCACGAGGTGTGGCGGACGTCGACGGCCGAGCCGACCGATAACGGCATCCACTTCCAGTACACGAAGGACATGACGCCGTACCTGGCGCTGCTCAAGAAGGACCGCACGTTCGTCTTCGAGATGGGCAACCTTGTCGACGACACGTACACGGGCAAATTCGAGATGACGCTCACGGCGACGTACTTCCTGGCCAAGTCCAAGGACCTGGACGAGGACGCGCGGCCGGCCGACGGCGTGGTTGCGTTGTCGGCCCGGCGCGGCAGCCAGGGCAAGCCCTCGCACTTTTCGCTCCCGCAGGATCGCGCCATGACCCCCATCAAGCTCGAGCGCGACGTTGTGCGTGCGGTCGCTGTCATACACGCGAGCGGCAACGCTGCCGAGGAGTTCTGGTACACCAACGCCGTCAACGAGTACAAGGACGCGTTCCAGGACACCCGGCTGCCCGGACACGGCCCGCATCGCGAGGTCCAAGTCTGGGTCGGCTGGAAGCTGGCCGGCGTCGTGTTTCCGTACCCGGTCATCTTCACGGGTGGCATTGCGCCGGGCCTGTGGCGGCCGATCGTCGGCATCGGCGCCTACGACGTGCCGTCTTACGAAATCGACTTGACGCCGTTCCTGCCCGACCTCTGGGCCGGCGCGCGCGTCGAGCTCCGCGTCGACAGCGGCCAGGACGCCATCGACCGCGACTGGATCGTCAGCGGCAACGTGCTGACGTGGTCGCGCGAGGGCGCTGTCGGCTCGGGCCACATCACCGAGTACGAGGTCGCGCCGCTGCGGCTCACCGTCAACGGCACGCTCGGCAGCGACAAGACCGAGCTCAACGTGACGTCGACGGCGTCGCGCTCGCTGCGCGTCCAGAGCGTGCTCAGCTTCGACGACCAGGAGTCGTTTGAGCAGCACTCGTGGGAGCAGAACATGACGTCGACCAACCGCCAGTGGTACCGCGGCAGCGGCCAGCGCCAGCAGATCTGGGCACGCACGACCGGTTCCGACGTGGGCACGCTGCAAACGCGCGTCTACGACTACCCGCTCGAGGCTGATTCGCTCTACGAGTTCCAGCCGGTGTTCCGGATCGCGGCCGAGGTCGCCCGCGGACTGTCGGTACAGACCAGTGACGATGTCGACAAGCAGTCGGACCTGTGGACGCACCAGTCTGGCCACGCCTATTACATCGCGCAGGACCCCGAGACGCACAAGGGCCCGTACGGCGGCGGCGCGACCGAGCAAGGCTACGTCGACGCGGCCGGCGAGGACTACTACTGGCGGACCGTGCGCGCGTCCAACGGCCGGATCGTGCGAGACCTGGAGATCGGCGGCGACGAGACCGGCCTGAAGGCAGCGCAGCGCATGGTGGATCCGGTCGTGCGGGCGGTGGCGACGTTTGACGTGCCCGAGTTCTCGCTCGACGTGTCAAAACACGTGCCAGCCAGCGCCGACGTGGCGGCGGCGACGGCGCGGTCAGGTGACGCGGAACTGCCGCTCGTGTGCGGCGCCGCAGCCGGCGCGGCGTCATATGACGCGCAGGCGGCATGTGTTCGGCGGATTCTGGGCCGCGGCCCGCGCTGATGGATCCAACGGCCGGGAGCGTCCGAAGGTGGGCATGCTTGGCGTCTGAAAACGCGTCCCCTTGGCAGCCCGATCTGGGCAGCTGTAACATGTACACATGGCGCGGCTGACGATGGTGTAACGGTAACGGTGTCTGGAGCTTATTTGGTAGTCTGAAACGTTGGTAATCACTCGCTCGACTTTGCGCCCATTGGCCGGCATCCAGGGGCGGTTCTAGAAAGGCGCATCGTGCGACGGCGGAGATGCCGTCTGCAGCGTAGCTGCTGTTCTAGCGGCGTACGTGCCTGCAGCACCCTTCATGGTGTCCGCGCCAGGGGGTGTTGTGACCGGCAGTGGCTTTGACCGGGCACGCTGGTGGCCGTTGGGCCGGCAGTAGGCCAGGCACAAGCTCGCCGGCGCCAGCAGACTGGCCGGCCGGCCACGGCCGTGGCGTGTAGTGGGCGGTGGCGGACGTGGCCACGCCGCGAGAGAGCGGCGGGCATGCAGACGCGGTGCGGGTCTCGCGCAGGCGTGTGCGATCACGGCGCGTGTGAGTCACTGCTGAGACCCCCGGCGTGAGTCGACACGAGGAGTGCACGAGCGCAGGCCGCGGAGGCTGCTGCAGCCGCAGAACGGACGGCCCGCGCGGACGCACGGCCGGCGCGAGCCGGGGTCGGATGACACAGGCTGGTTCGCGGCGGCCACGACCGGGGTAGCTGCGAAGGAGGGCTCGCTGCTGCCGGCTGGCGCGGCGCGGGGCTCGCGCCGCAGTCCGTGCGGCGCGCCGGAATGTAGCCGCAACCGCGCTTGCCGCATGCGGCATGGACCAAGGGGCAACAAATACACGTAGCACCGCCGCGCATACGCACGCGGGCACGCACGGCTGAGCCGCTGCCGGAGGGGCACACGCGTCGCCCACCCGCGCGTGCGCCGATCGCGGTGGCCGGACGCACCGGCCCGCACGGCGGCTGGCTGCCATCGTCAGGGCGGGGCTGGCCATGAGGCCGTCGACCAAGGCCCCGGCCAAGGCACCTTCCCAGCCGCGGCCCCCGCCCTGCCGCGGCGGTCAGCCACAGCCTCAAACACCGCGGCAGCGTGTCGCACACAGACCCAACGGGCCGGCGAGGCATGACCACATGCGCAGTGGCGCTAGTCCGCACACAGTGACGCGCTCCGGCGTCCTGGCTGCCGCCGGCACCGCTGCGGCCGCCCCCCCTTGCGCGCGTAGCCGGTATTGGCACAAGCCGGAGCGCGTCAGCAAGGGCGTGCCCTGGGCGGACCAGGCACCCTTGCTTCCGGGGGCGTCGCCGGTACCGCTGGCGTGAGTTGGCGCGGGCGGTAGCTTGGTCCGGGCCGGTTGCAAGCGCGGACGCGGTCTCGCGGCGTCGCGAGTACCCCGCCGGCCTGTTCAGCCGGCCGCTGCGGGCAGCGGGGATTGGCCGGCTCAGGCAGCGCGCGGCCGCAAGGAGCTAGCGCCACCCACCGGCGTCAATAAATGCGCGCTTTGCAGAGCTACGGTGCGCCAATGCACGCGCCTGCGTCCGATTACATGCAGCCCTTCGCCCACGCCTGCCGCATGCGGCCTGCCGGCAGGCGGCTACTGGACCGGCGTGCCCGCGCCCGCCGCTTCGGTCAGAGAGCCAGGTCAGGCAGGTCTCCTGCCGCCCGCACGGTCACGGTGCCGGCCGGTGCGCCACTTACAGCTAGCGCCCGCCCTCGCCCGGCCCTGTACCTTGCCTGACCCAGGCTAGCGGACCACGCTAGGCTGGCGCGCGCACCCGCTGGCGCGTCGCGTCCTTCGCATTGGACCTCTAGGTTTATCGCCCTGTTTGGGATTCATCCTGTTCAGGCTAGTGCCTGGCTCCCGGGGGCTTACTTTTATTTACGCATGACCCTGTCGGGACTAGTATCACTATCTCCCCTGCATTTTTCACGCAACTTTCTTCCTTGCGTTGCACCGGCTCTCCCTTTCTACTCCTACTACTCTACTCCTACTCGTTTTACCTTGACGCAGTAATCTCATTTTTGGCGTGTTTCCGGTCGTAGACGTACACAAGGCCTCGTAGTGCCACAGGCCGGCGCTGGCAGTGGCCTCTTTTATTCCCTGCGGTTCCCTAGAATTCTGTTCCTGTTCCCATCGTTCGTTCCCCAAGCCTCGCCAGCTATCCTTCCCTCGCCTCAGCGGATCGGTCAGAGATCGCTCGTGGAGTTGCAGAAATTGCAGTACAGTCGTTCATTATTCCTCTCAGTCGTTTCGCCGGACCTAGAACCGGCCGTCAATTGCAGGCATGACCAACCAGCACCACCACCACGCGGCCCACGCCGTCCACCAGCCCGTCCGTCGTGCGACCGGATCGGTGCACTCGGGCCTGGGCCTGCCCCACGAGAAGCGCGAGGCGGCCAACATTGTTGAGCGCCGCGTGAAGACGATCTACCGCACGCACACGGTGACGCTGGCGCGCACGTCGTCGACTGCGCCGGCGTCGACGGTGGCTGCCGTGGTCAAGGACAAGGCCATTACGAGTAAGTAGCGCGCCCAAGGCGGGACTGACGACAGCGGTGTCCTCTGTTTCGACCGACGTTCCGCTCGAGACGGCGTCGTCGACGCTGGACGACATCAAGTCGACGATTGCGGCGTCGAGTTCGTCGTCGGCGGCGGCGGCGGCGTCGACCTCGGCCAGCACCGAGACTGGCTCGCTCTCGTCGTCGACGTCCAAGTCGTCGGGCAACTCTGCCGGCACGCGTGCCGGCATCATCATCGGCGTGATTGCGGCCGCGCTCTTGATCGGAGGTCTCGTGATTTTCCTGTTCTGGCGCCACAAGAAGACCAAGGCGCAGGCGTCGGTGGCGGTCGCGGCCGACATCGAGTCTAAGGAGAAGGCGTTCCGGCCGTTCAAGACGCCGCAGATGGCGTCGCCGCAGCCGGCGCACCTGCCGTCGGACGCGCCGCGTCTGTCGGTGCGCGTCAGCAAGCACACGTCGGGCCTGCTTCCGTTTTCGCTGCTGTCGGGCAAGCCGCAGACGCAGCAGCAGCAGGCGATCCAGGACCGCGTGAAGCGCCAGTCGTCGATGTACGACAGCTTCCCGGTCAAGGCGATCAAGAAGGACGTGAGCGACGACAAGATGTCGTTCAAGACGGCGAACGGCTCGCAGACCACGCTTGCGTCCGAGAAGGACCAGATGCGCGCGCAGTCGCCGGCGTCGAGCGACTACTCGTCGGCCGAGTCGGTTTCGTCGCGCGACTCGGTGGCGTCGCAGTCGCCGCCGCAGTCGCCGGTGATGGTCGTGGCCGCGCCGACCGAGGCCGGTGCCAAGACGTCGAACGTGCACCGTGCGCTGATGACGTTCACGCCCACGATGCACGACGAGCTGGCGCTGGCCGAGGGCCAGCTCGTGCGCATCCTCCACGAGTACGACGACGGCTGGGCGCTGTGCATGAAGCTCGACCGCTCGGCGCAGGGCGTGTGCCCGCGCGCGTGTCTGTCGGAGAAGGCGCTGCGGCCGCGGCCGAAGCGCGCCACGCGCGCGTCTAACAACAAGGTGTCGTCGATCCCCGAGGCGGCCTCGCCGACGTCGATGTCGTCGTCGACCACGGTCGCGTCTGCCGAGGACCGCCCGAGCTCGGCCGAGGGCCCGCAGACGCCGTCGATCCAGGTTTTCCCGCCGGACGAGGACAAGCCGCTGCCGCAGTAGGCGCGGCCATTTTTGACTTTGGTTGATTTCTGCCCCACGCTCGTTACTATCACTATCAAATTACACTCGTTTACTAAGGGTCCAATGCACACCGGCCCGGGACAGGCGGCGGTGTGCCGCGCGACGCGCGTTTATGAGCAAAATGGACAAGTACATGATATGATATGCCGGTCGCTCTGATTTCCTTTGATATTTACACTCATCTACCCGATATATAGTCTCTCATTAAGGCCGGCCGGACGCCGGTCCTGTATTTCTATTGTTATGTCTCTTTGTTTAGGTTCTGCTTGGTTTGCGACCTGGTCGGCGGAGGCGCCGCCGCCGGCCGGCCGCGTGCACCCTGGGGGGTGCGAGTAATAAATAAGTTACTGAAGAAGGGGGCAAGGGGTGCGCAGGGCGCCCGGCTCCGGCTGTGGTTGGTGCTGCGGGTGGCAGGGGCGGGCGCGCCGCAGCCGGCGTGCTCGCGCCGCACGCGATGCGGCTTGCGCGCGGGCGCCGCGCACGTGGTGCGCCGCACCGCGCGCGGCGGGCGGCGAAGGCCGGCGCGGTTACCCGCCCGACCCCGCCGCGCGCCGCAGGCCGTGCGGCGCATCCGCCCCGCTGGGTCCGGCGGTTCCGGCGCCGCGCCCGGGCCCCGCACGCACCGCCACAGGCCGGGTGCCCGGGGCCGGCCCAAATGCAAACCCGCGCATTGCGCGCAGGACCGGCGGCGTGGCCGGGCTAGGGCTGCCCGGCGGCCCAGAGCCTCCGCGCCGGCCCGTGCGGTGCCGCGGCGCTGGCGTAGATCCACGGCGGGCCAATCCCCTCTTCCCATCACCTCATCGCTATCACCGTGGACAGCGCCAGGCTCGACACGCACCACGGCCGAGGACTCGGTCGAGAAGAGCAGGACCGCAGCATTGCGCGCACAGCAGGCGACCGCACCGGCCGAGACCGGACCCGAGCTAGCCATTGAGATGGAGTCGTTCACCCAGAGCGTCTACGTGGACAAGATCCTGGTACGTCGGCGCACGGCCGCGCTGACCGCAGTCGTCGCTGCCGCCGACGGAGGCCGTGGCCCTGCTGCGGCAGCGGCTGCGCGCGGCCCGGGCCGCCAACGACGAGGTCGTCGACTGGCTCAACGAGCGCTCGCGGATCGAGGAGGCGTACGCCGCGGGCCTGCGCCGGCTGGCGACCCGCCCGGCCATCGCCAACGCGCACGCGCTCGGCTCGTTCGGCGCGACGTGGACCGGCTTTGTGCAGTCGGCCGGGCAGGCGGCGGACGCGAGCTCGATGTTTGTCCAGCGGCTTGCCCGCGACGTGATCAAGCCCACGGGCGAGGGCACCGCCACCCGCGACTGGCAGGAGATGCGCGCGATCGAGGAGCACCTGGCGACGGTGGCCCGCGGCATCGACGAGGCCGAGGAGCGCGTGGACAAGGTCAAGAAGAAGGGCGCCCGCGTCGGCGCCACGCGTGTGGCTGGTGCCCACCAGGACGTCAACAATGCCATTGCCGAGTGGGACAACCAGGCCCCGCTGGTCTTTGACAAGTTCCAGGGCATCGACGAGGGCCGCCTGCTGCTGCTCAAGAACGTGTTGACCCGGTACCAGACCTGCGAGGTCGACAAGGCCCAGACCGTGGTGTCCGTGTGCGAGGGCAACCTCAACAGCCTGCTCTCGTTCGAGCCCGCGGACGAGGTCCAGCTGTTTGCGACCCAGATCGCGACCAACGGCGCGCCGGCCGAGCTGCGCGAGCCCGCGCGGCCGCGCGCGGCGCCGGCGCCGGCGCCTGTGCCGGCGCCGGCCCGCCGCCGCGGCTCGGTCCAGCCCGACGACAAGTCGACGCACTCCAAGGAGCACACGCCGAGCAAGTTCAAGACCCGCGTGGGCACCATGTTCCGCAAGGGCGACCGCCGGAGCATCTTCAAGTCCTCGGCGGACAAGGACGACGCGCCGGCGGTCCCGCGCCGGGACACGGACTCGGTCCGGTCCGTGCCGCGCCTCGAGTCCGTGCCGACCACGGCCAGCACGGCCACGGCGGGCTCGGCGGGCTCGGCCGCGGGCCCGCCGGCCGCGGCCGCGGCCGCGGCCGAGCCGCCGGCCGTGCGCCGCGTCGACTCCGAGGGCTACACGATTCCGCCGGCGGCCGAGGACCCGGACGCGATCACCGAGTCCGGACCCGCGTACCACGTCGACATCCGCCCGGACGCCATCCGCGAGCAGGACGAGGCCTCGCAGGCCGCCGTGACCGCCGTGGCCTCGTCGCTGCGGTCGCGGCCGACCGTGTCCGGCCGGAGCACGCGCGGCCGCCGCAGCGAGCTGCCGAGCGCGTTTCTGGCCGACGGCGTGGCCGGCAGCCCGCCGTCGACGGCGGCCTCGGCGACGTCGGCCACGTCCGGCGCCGCCAACGGCACGAACGGCACGAACGGCACGGGCCCGGACCCGTCCATCTGGCGCATTGCCGCCGACCCGGGCCCGCAGACGTTCGAGCCCATGTCGCGGACGGCGTCGACGGCGGCGTCGCCGGCGTCGACGGCGCCGCCGGTCCCGCCGCACGGCTCGCACCTGGCCGGAAACCCCTACGGCCCGTCGCTGACGGCGGCCGAGGCGGCGTCGCTGGCCGCGACGGCGCCGGCCGCGCCGGCGGCTGCGCCGGGGGCCGCGCCGGCCGCGGCCGAGCCGCCGACGGACCCGCCGGCGTACGAAACGCCGACGACGCCGGCCCAGGAGGAGCTCTACGTGCCGGTGTCGGAGCCGGCTGCGCCTGCGGCGGCGGCCGCGGCCGCCCCAGTCGTCCCGGTCGCCGCCGGCGTCGCTGCCGGCGCGGCCGCCTTCGCCGCCGACGCGGCCTTCGACCCGGCCGCCACGTCCACGCCGGCCGCATCCGACTCGCGGCTGGCCTCGCCGCCGCTGCCGACGGTGGACAGCGCGGACGTGCACGCCAGCGCGTTCGCCGCGGTCGACACGTCCGTCTCGACCGAGTCCGAGCCGTCGACGGCGCCGCTCGACCTGGCGCTGCTGTCGTCCGAGGTCTCCGAGACCGTCCACGCGACCATCCGCGGCGGCGAGCCCACGCGCGCCACGGTCATCGGCGAGGTCACGGTGGCGTACGGCGCCGCGTACGGCGCGTCCGCGCCCGGCACCGAGCGCACGCTCGTGTTCCGGCTGACCAACACCGGCGGCATCGACCGGATCGTGCCCAACATCGGGTTCCTGACGCCGCTCAAGGACGAGCCGCAGGCGTACCGCGCGCAGCTGATCGCGCTCGTGACGGAGCCCGCGCCGGTGGCGTTCAAGTACGGCTACACGGCGCTGGCCGGGGCCGGCGCGTTCTCGGGCGTGCCGCTGACGGCGCGGCCGGTGTGGAAGATCGAGCCCGGCCAGACGTCGATCCTGATCCTGTACTCGATCCACGCCGAATACCCGGCCGACACGCTCGCCCTGGACTCGCTGACGTTCTCGGTCGGGGTCGGCGGCGCGGCCATCACGCAGTGCCAGTCGCTGCCGCTGGGCACGTTCAACGCCGACACGGCCAAGCTGGAGATCCCGGTGCCGGCCGGCGAGAGCGGCAAGATCGTGCTGGCCAAGGGCGAGGAGCAAAAGGTGCTCGTGCGGTTCTGGACCGACGGCGAGGCCAGCGAGGCCGCGGACGGCGTGGGCCTGGCGTTCTCGTACACGCTGCCGCCGCGGACGCTGCCGGCGGCCGAGGCGACGCGCGAGGTGCGCGTGGAGGTCCTGGACGAGAACACCGACACGACGGACGACTCGGACCCGTTTGCGGACGACGCCGAGGCGGCGACGCCGGCGCACGCGTGGGAGGCCGTGGCGACGACGAAGAACGTGCGGTCGGGCAAGTACGCGGTGCTGGCGTAGCAGTCAGATAGAACTTTCAATTGATTTACATTCGGTCAGAGAGACCGTGGCGGTGCGGGCGGTGCGGGCGGTGCGGCGCCGCACGGCGCGCGGCGCGGGGCGCGGCCCCCCCCCGGGGGGGCCCCCCCCCCCCCCCCGCCCCCGGGGGGGCGCCCCCCCCCCCGCGCCCG
>NW_027117999.1:210257-332201 GCF_038497935.1 Neoaidaea tothii
TTTTATTTTTTTCTCGGGGGGGGCTGCGGCGGGGGGGGGGGGGGGGGGGGGGGGGGGGGGGGGCCCCGCGGGGGGGGGGGGGGGGGGCGCGCCCCCGGGGGGGGGGCGCCGCGCCGCGCACCGTGCGGCTGGGCTGCGCCGCGCGCCGTGCGGCTCGCGCCGCCTACTGCGGCGCCACCGCCGCCGTCCCGTCCGTGTTCAGCGCGCCCGCAATCCGCAGCGCCGTCTCCAGGTCCGCGATCAGGTCGTCCGCGCCCTCGATGCCCACGCACAGCCGGATCAGGTCCTCCGGCAGCGCGCGCTCCGCGCGCACCTTCGGGTCGATCGACGCGTGCGACATCTTGCACGGCATCGAGATCAGCGAGTTGACGCAGCCAAACGAGACCGCAATGCCCCAGATGCGCGTGTTGGCCACAATCTTCTCCGAGACCGGGATCGAGCCCGTCTCGATGGTCAGGACCGCGCCGGCCCCGCGCGCCATCGACCAGTGCAGGTCGTACTGCGGGTGGCTCTTCAGGCCGGGGTACCGGACCTTGAAGCCGCGGCCCTCGAGCCACTCGGCGACCTTGTACGAGTTGGCCTCCTGGCGCTCGTACCGCAGCGCCAGCGTCTTGATGCCGCGCAGCAGCAGGAACGAGTCGAACGGCGTCATGGCGCAGCCGGTCGCGTTGATCACAAAAAAGATGCGCTTGGCCAGCTCGGCGTCCTTGACCGCAATCACGCCGCCCATCGAGTCGTGGTGGCCGTTCAGGAACTTGGTCGCCGACTCGTACACAACGTCGACGCCAAACTCGAGCGGCCGGCAGCCCATCGGCGACAGCATCGTGTTGTCCACGACCACGATCGCGTCGCTGTTGAGCTCGTGCACGGCCTTGGTGATCGCGCGCACGTCCACCACCTTGATCAGCGGGTTCGTCGGGCTCTCGAGCAGCACAATGCCCGTCTTGCCCGACACCACCGCGCGCACGGCCTCCACCGACGTCGTGTCGACGTTGTGCACCACCACGCCGCTGTTGTTCTTCATGTACGTCAGCAGCCGGTCCGAGCCGCCGTACAGGTCGTTGCCCGCGACCACCTCCTGGCCCGGCCGCAGCAGCCGCGCAATCACGTCCAGCGCGCTCATGCCCGACGCCACCGCGTACGCGCGGCTCGCGCCCATGATCTTGGCCAGGTGCTCCTCTGCCGGTCAGCCCCGCCGCGCCCTCTGCTTACCCAGCGCTGTCCGCGTCGGGTTCCCGCTGCGCGAGTAGTCGTACGGGCCGAACTCGCCCCGCTCCTGCTTGAACGTCGCCGTCTGGTAGATCGGCACCGACGAGGCGTGGTACTGGTCCGTGCTGCCCACCAGCACCATGTCCGTCTCCAGCGAGTACGCCGGCGCGGCCTTGCTCTCGGCCACCACCACCGGCGCCGCCGGCGCCGCCAACTCCTCCACAATCGCGTCGGGCGCGTTCGGTGACATGCTCTCGTTCGCTATGCCTGTCACTGTCGCTCTTGTCTTGGTAGCGCGGTCCTAGTTGCCGCCTGCTGCACTCGCGCCAATTCCGCGCAGAGCCCTCGAGTCCGTGTCTTCCAAAAACCTGTCAAGCCGCTCGCGGAGCGCTTTTCCAAAAAATATATAGACGTCCTGGGCCGTCGACGGAGCTTGCGAGGAAATTGCCGCCGGACGAAAAAGTTCTTATATACGCCGCAGCGCCGCACAATAAGAGTCAGCGCGGATCACAAGTGCGTGCCTTGCTGTGACCCGGCGGCAAACAACGTCCGCGCCCTAACCCTGCAGCCTTGTGCCTGCGCACAACGGCGTTGCCGCAGCAACGCCGCCCTGGCCAGGGTTAGGTCTGCCCCGGCCGTCCGTTTGCCCCGCCAGAGCACGTCAGCGGGCGGCTACGCGACGTGCTGGTCGCGCCCGCCGCGCCCGGCCGCGGCGCGTGCGTTGCTAGGCCGACCGCGTTGCTGCCGGGCCGGGTGGGGCCGACCGGCGCGCCAGGGCGCCGGCTCGCGCGGGCGCCGGCCGCGGCGTGGCCGGCGCAATTGCGCGCCCTGGGCACGGCTGTGGCCACGCCGCCTGCCCGGCGCTGCGCTCGCGCGATTGCGTCCGCCCGTGTCGTGCGCGCCGTCGTCGAACGGGCGGGACAGACGCGGTCCGCGGCCGTCGCCGGGACGCGGCCGGCCGGTCCTCGACGCGGCCGGCCTGCCGCGTAGCCGCCGGCGCTTGTTGGAGCCAGTGCCCTGGCTGCGGCCGTACGCCCGTAGCCGCCGTCTTGGACCGAGCTCCGGCACGGCATGCCCACCCGTCAGCCGCCCTGCAGCTGCAGACGCATGCGGCCGATCGGGACTGCGTTAGGCCAGCGGGTACGGGCAGGTACCGCCGGTACCGACCGGTACCACCGGTTCTGGTGGGCGCCGGTGTCTACAGAGGCCGATACGGACATCCGGCCGTCGATCCGTGGGGTTCCTGCCCCTGATTTGCACGAGGCACAACGTCGCACAAGGAACGCCACGCGATCGTACCCGTCCGCGCTGGTCGTACCCGCCGGCGCAACACCGGCGTCAGCCCGCCCGCAGCCTGTTTGGTAGACTCTACGCCAGCAGTCACGCTGTCGCCATCGCCATCGCTATCACGGCGCGACATTGCGTGCTGGGCAGCATCCTAGCAGCACACGTTTCTGAACCGGCTGGCTCACTCGGCCTGGCATCCGGCCCTGACAGCCGCCAGCCCGCCGTGCCGATGTCCTAGCGCGGTGTCGCTGGGTCCGGCCGTCCTGGTGCGCCTTTCTCTCGTTCTGCGTCGCTCCCGGATCAGCCAGTGTCGAAACAACGACGCGACCGTCTGCCGTTTGCAGCGTTGGGACTTTCGCAACCGCTTTGGCTTGTATGCCGTTGACGATCACACGTACCAGCAGCGCTCACAACTCGAACGATCGACCGCGGCCGACGGTGGCCGGTGCTGGCGGCACGTTGTAGCCACCGGCGACACAACCGTGCGAACAGCAGCAACAACCGTGCTGGCCGATCAGCGCTGCCATGCACCCAACGCTGTCTGAGAACCCGGCGCGGTGCCGGTGCAGCCGAGACGCGGCCGCGTGCGTCGGCACGTCGCCGGCGCAGCGCCAGCGCAGCGCAGCGCGACTAGCGCGGGCCATGCGCGAGTCATGCGAGCCGCACAACGTGCGGCTCACGCCGGCATGCGCCGCCACCGCCACCCCTGCGCCGCACCGCCCTGCGTTGGCCTAGCAACGCCGAGTTGCCCTGGCAACGCTACTATTTGTTTACGCTACGCGTGCGTAACTCCCGGCTTGCGGCCTCGACGCTCCGGGGATGGAAAGGCGGCCCTATATAGCACAGCCGGCCGCCGCCTCGCAGTGGCTGCCCGACAACCATGTACGGCTCCGGAAGTTCACCTACACGCAACTTGCTGGCGGCCCCCGAGGACGACGAGTCCGGCGCTGGCCGCACGCCGCTGCCGCCCGACGGCTCGCCGGCGGATCGTGCTGGTGCTCCCTCGTCCGCGGCACGTACGGCTGAGCAGAGCGCCGACGGGATCGCCGAGCAGCGCCGCAGCAAGTTCTACTCCCGGCTGCAGAAGTCCAACAAGGCGCTGAGAGCCAACATCCTCCAGAACGACATCTTCAGCCCAAACTATACGGTTCCCGAGAGCACGGCCAGTACGCCGACCATTGTCGACGCTCCGCGCATGCCGGGGCCGCCACCGGTTGCGGCCGCCGCGCCAGCGCCGGCCCCGACGTCTGGCCCAGCGCCAATGCGCTCGGCCGGCATGCCGCCGCGCGCGCCGGCGCCGGCCGCGGGCGCCGTTCCGGGGGCTGTGCCGCAGCAGGTCCGCATTTCGCCGAGAGCTGCGCCGCCGCGCCACCACGCCTCGTACGAGCAGCCGCCGGTGCCGCCACCTCACTCGCCACAGTCGGTGTCGCCGATTCCGCCGGCGCACACGTCGCCGCGCGTGCTGCCGCGGGCGGTCACGCCGCCGCTGGTCGAGCCCCGGCCGCAGTACTCGCCGGCGTTCAGCAGCGTCCGCGACGCGCAGGAGTCTGTTAGCTCGCGGTCGCTGTCGCCGCCGCCGATGCGCGCGCTCGAGTCGCCGACGCGGGCGCACATTGAGAGCACGCGGGCGCATCTCGAGTCGCCCACGCGCATTCCCGCCTCGGACGGTCCGCGGCGGCTGCCAGACCTGCCCGGGCTGTCGTTCCCGGCGGCAGCGCCGTCGCATCTCGGCCAGGCCTCCTTCAGCGACTTGCAGTTCGCCGACTACGGCGACACCGACACGCTCATCTCGATCCCCGACCACATGTCCGGGCCGGCATTGGCCCACCGCAGCGGTCACCACTACGCCAACAGTCTTGGCAACGCGTCGCCCACGCGCGAGCCCGTCCGCGACGACGACCCCTTCGTGGACTCGTCGACGTCGCGGCCGTCGTTCCTGTCGTCGCTGCGCGGCGGCGGCCGGTCCAACTACTCGAGCGGATTCGAGAGCAACTACCGGTACGAGGACTCGGCCTACGGCGGCACCGACTACGAGACCGAGTCGACGACGACGTTCAACTCGTTTGTGCCTGCACGGCCGCTGGTGCCCTCGCACCAGCAGCTGCCCGCGGTGTCGCCGACGCGGTACACGCCGCTGGGGATCCTTTCGGACCACGGCGAGTCGCTCGGCGGCTACGACAGCAGCGACCACGACGGCTCGCGGTACACGCCGTCGCAGCATCTGGCGAGCGAGTACGACGACGACGCCAGCACGCAGTACTCGCGGTCCACGATCCCGCGGCTGCCGCTCGGCCCCATGTCGAGCGCGGTCCTCGGCGCCGGCGCGGGCTCGCTGGCTGCCGGCACGGTCGCCGGCTCGCTGTTCGGCGCGGCTGCGCCGGGCGTGCCGGTCTCGGTCCAGGGCGGCTTTGTGGACTCGCCTGACAACGTGCCGTTTCCGCGGGCGCCCTCGGCCGCGCCCACACTGGAGTCGCTCAACCACGCAGCCATGGGCGCGCCTATCCTCCCGCCGATCGTGCCGTCTACAGTGCCGCTGATGGCTCCGTCGCTGCCGTGGTCGCGGCCGGCGACGAGCCAGGCGCAGGCAGACCGGCAGGAGCCGTACGCGCACGCGCCGACGTACGTGCCCTCGCATGGCAGCCAGTCGCGGCCGGCCACGGCCGTGTCGCACGGGCGGTCGGCCGCGTCGTCCGCGCGCACGCGCTCGCTGGCGTCGTCCGAGTACACGGTCGTCGAGGCTGACGAGGACGACGAGGACGACGAGAACACGACGCTGTCCAAGTACTCGGGCTACGACTCGGACACGGCGTCGATCCTCGAAAAGGGCCAGTCCGGGCCCGGGTCGCCGGACCTGACCGAGATCGAGTCGCCGCAGCTGCACGCAGTGCCGTTCTCGGCGCAGCCGCGGCGAAACCGGGCGATCGCGCGCAAGCAGGTCCGGCTCGTGCGCGGCAATCTCGTGCTCGACTGTCCGGTGCCAACCAAGCTGCACTCGTTCCTTCCCCGCCGGGACGACGACGAGTTCACGTACATGCGGTACACGGCGGCGACGTGCGACCCCGACGACTTTGTCTCGAACGGGTTCACGCTGCGGCCGGTCACGAACGACCGCGAGACCGAGCTGTGCATCTGCGTGACCATGTACAACGAGGACGTGATCTCGTTCACGATGACCATGTACGCGGTCATGCGCAACGTGGCGCACCTGTGCTCGCGCACCAAGTCGCGCACGTGGGGCCGCGAGGGCTGGAAGAAGGTCGTCGTCGTCGTCGTCGCCGACGGCCGGTCCAAGATCAACCCGCGCGTGCTGGACTGCATGGCCGCCATGGGCATCTACCAGGACGGCATCGCCAAGAACTACGTCAACGGCAAGGAGGTCAAGGCGCATCTGTACGAGTACACCACCCAGATCTCGGTCGACTCGGACCTGATGTTCCGCGGCGCCGAGAAGGGCGTCGTGCCGGTTCAGGTGCTGTTCTGCCTCAAGGAAAAGAACGCCAAGAAGCTCAACTCGCACCGCTGGCTGTTCAACGCGTTCTGCCCGGTGCTGTCGCCGAACGTGTGCATTCTGCTCGACGTCGGCACGCGGCCGGGCAAGACCTCGCTGTACCACCTCTGGAAGGCGTTCGACACCAACTCGAACGTGGCCGGCGCGTCCGGCGAGATCGTGGCCATGAAGGGCCGCGGCTGGCGCAACCTGGTCAACCCGCTCGTGGCCGCGCAGAACTTCGAGTACAAGATCTCCAACATCCTCGACAAGCCCATGGAGTCGGCGTTTGGCTACGTCTCGGTCCTGCCGGGCGCCCTGTCGGGCTACCGGTACCACGCGCTGCTCAACGACCAGCAGGGCCGGGGGCCGCTGGCGTCGTACTTCAAGGGCGACAAGCAGGAGGGCTCCTTCACCGGTAAGTGCGCGCGCGGCCGTGGCTCACGCAGACGTGTTTACGGCCAACATGTACCTGGCCGAGGACCGCATCCTGTGCTGGGAGCTCGTCGCCAAGCGCGGCGAGCGGTGGATCCTCAAGTACGTCCGCCAGTGCACCGGCGAGACCGACGTGCCCGGTAAGTGCGTGCGCGGGCGCGCTGACCGCAGACGCCGTGCCCGAGTTCATTTCGCAGCGGCGCCGCTGGCTCAACGGCGCGTTCTTCGCGGCCGTGTACTCGCAGATGCACTTCCGGCAGATCTGGGCGACGGACCACTCCATCATCCGCAAGATCATGCTCCACATCGAGTTCGTGTACCAGTTCTACTCGCTGCTCTTTTCGTTCTTCTCGCTCGGCAACTTCTTCCTGACGTTCAACTTCATCACCGGCGCGCTCGCCGGGGACAACGATCCGATCGGCGCCGACGGCGGCTTCTACATCTACATCGTGGTCAAGTTCACGTGCGTGCTGCTGATCGCGTCGCAGTTCATCATCTGCCTCGGCAACCGGCCGCAGGGCGCCCACAAGATGTTCATGATCTCGATCGTGCTCTTCAGCATCCTGACGGCGTACTCGATCGGCTGCGGCGTGTACTGCGTCGTCACAATCGTGCGCGAGAAGATCGCGGGCTCGTCCCAGTTCATGGGCGACAACTCGTTTGTCAACGTGGTGATCTCGCTGCTGTCGACCGTGGGCACGTACCTGATCATGTCGCTGCTGTACATGGACCCGTGGCACATGTTCACGTCGTCGATCCAGTACTTTCTGCTGATGCCGACGTACACGTGCATCCTGCAGGTCTACGCGTTCTGCAACACGTAAGTGAGTCGCCGGACGTGCTGACGCCAGCCACGACGTGACCTGGGGCACCAAGGGCGACAACGAGGTTGCCATCGACCTCGGCTCAGCCGTCATCAAGAGCGGGCTTGGCAAGGACGTGGTCGAAGTCGAGATGCCGTCCGAGCAGCTCGACATCGACTCGGGCTACGAGGACGCGCTCACCAATCTGCGCGAGCGCAAGGAGGTGCCCACGGCGCCCCCAAGCGACACCACCATCAAGGAGGACTACTATCGCGGCATGCGCACCCAGGTCGTCCTGGTGTGGCTCATCGCCAACGCGCTGCTCATCATGATCGTCTCGCAGGTCTTTGACCCGACCGAGGCCTCGTCCAACGCATACCTGGCCTGTAAGTTGTCGCGCGTGCCCGCTAACGACAGTCGTGCTGTGGTCCGTGGCCGTGCTGGGCTTTGTGCGGGCGCTCGGCTCGCTCGTCTACCTGATTGTGTCGGGCATCCAGTCGATGATGAACACCGAGTTTTTCGACGGCGACCGCAAGGCGAAGCTGACGTCGAAGCTGCCCTCGCGCTTTCCCGGGCGCCTGCGTGCGCGGTTTCGCCGCAAATAGATACGGACGATATGCATGACAAGATACCCAAATAAAGCTATGCAAGACTCGAGCCGCACTGAGTGCGGCGGTACGGCAGTAGCCGATGAGCCGCGCGGAGTGCGGCTGTCGCCATTGCCCGTAGCGCGGGTCCCATTCAGCAAGCGGCACGTGCGGCGAAGCACGGCTGGTTCAGGAGCCTCACGCTGTGCGGCTCAGGTCCTGTCCGTAGGCGCTACGCGGGCAGACTGACGAGCCGCCGTGATATCTCGGCGCCTCTGATGAGCCGGTCCCGCGCCGCACCGAGTGCGGCGCTGCGCGGCTGAATGGAGCCTGAGCCGCATGTCACGCGGCTCAGTACAGCGCACCCGTAGGGCGGCTCCCCGACGGACTCGCCGTCGCTCGCCAAGTGAGTCCCGACAGCGATCTCGCCAAGAGCAGCCTGCAAGCAGTCTGCCCCCCTGCCGTACGGGGTGTCGCTTGAACCCAGTCGGCGCAGGGTGGCATATGAGCCGCATATCCTGCGGCTCATGCGCTGCACTGCACCGTACCTGCGCCGCCGCGCTGGCTCGTGCGTGAAACCTGAGACACGTTCCCGCGCAGTTCGTGCGGCGCGCCAACACAGCGGCACCCAATGGCAGCGCACCCACCACACCGTGTCCGGCCACCAGCCTGGCTCCTGGCCCACCGCCGTCTCTGCCGGGCTACGAACATGCCGATCACACGCTCAGGGAGTGCGCAGCCGTGCCCTCGGCTAAATCGAAACACGCCCCTTGCAGCTCATTCCCGGCGTAACCCGTTCGACCCGCGTGCGCTCAAACACGGCACGCATCAGGCTAGCGAGAGGGGCGCCAGGCACCGCCAGGGATAGCCAGGAACGGGCTGAACAGGACAGCGGCCAGCCAACTCCAACGGCTGCAAGCTATAAAGGCTGGGGCAATCCCCGCGGTCTGTCGGCGCCGCCAGGCGCCTCGCAGGCTGCCGCGGTGCCCTTGCGGTTATAGAGATTTGTATATTATCCAATGATACAGTAACGAGTATAAAAATACATGCTGAGAACATAAACAGAACATAGACGGGTAATAGTAACCATAAGTAGAACAAATGTCTTTGAGACTTCAAATCAAAATTACCAATTGAAGCGTAAGGAGCGCGTGTACTTTTAGTGGCAGATCGGTCTGCCCGACGCACGATGGGATTATTAAACAAAAGATAAATTTGAGGCAAGTGCCAAAAGAATGTCGGGGAATGCATATGCGAATCGTAGCGCGAGGCCGAGCAAGAAAAGAATGTGCGGGATCAGGTCCAGCCAAGCGAGTTTTCGGACATCACCGGCTGCGAGATCTGCTGTGTTCGAGCGCTGTGGCCGTTGCTATTGCCGTTGCTGCTGCCGCCGGCCGAGGATCGGTTGGGTGGTGAGGCCGCAGAGCCCCACCGCGAGCTGGCCGCGACAACGGCGCCGGTGCCGGCGCCGGTGATCTGGCCACCGTTGACGCTCGATGTGCGCTGGTGGCGCGCGTTCGCCCGGCGCTTCTTGTACTTGGACGCGAGCAGGAACATGGCCGCGCCGTACACGACCGTGCCGGCGACCGTGCCGGCAGCGATGCCGGCGACCTTGGTGGTCGTGGTCTTGGCCGACGACGACGAGCCGTTGAGCGAGCCCTGCGCAGACGAGCCGCCGTCGTCGCCACCGGTGGACGTGCTGTTGGACGACGAGTACGTCGGCGAGCTTGACGACGAGCCCGACGCCGTCAGCGGAATCGTGCTGTCGATCAGGCCCATCAGCGTGTGCACGCTCGACGACGGGTTCTGGTACATCTTGGACGACGGCTTGTGGATGTCCACCGAGAGCGTGTCCACCACGCTCGACGGCACGTACACCAGCGCCAGCGACGCTGTGTACGACGAGTCGTCGCTCTTGTAGCCCTCGATCGCGTCCATCTGGATCTCGTCTGTCGACACCCCGAGGCCGTACGCCAGGCCCTCCGGAAGATACTGGAACACCTGCGCGGCCGCCAGGGGGTGCGCCACCAAGAACGGGTAGTTGAGCGCGTACTTGAAGCCGATCTGGATCAGCGTGGACGACGAGTCAGGCGTGGCCGTGGCCGACGGCGCGATCACGTTCGGCAGTTGCACACTGGCCGTGGCCGTGACTGTCGCCGACACCGTCGACGACACCGTGGCCTGCGTCTGCGTGATCAGCTGCGACGGCAGCCACTCGGTCTCGGTCGTCGTGGTCACGCCGGTGCCGGTGCTGGACGGCGCGTATGTCGCGCTCGAGGTGATCGTGGGCTGGTAGAAGTCCGTCGTCGTCGCCGTCGCGGTAGAGTCCGTCTCGGGCGCGGTCGTCTGCAGCGTCGCTGTGACGGTGCTGGTGGCGTCCGTGCTCGACGTGCCGTACATGGTCGACGCCGACCGGGTCTCGGTTGTGCCGGTCGTAGCGGTGGCCGAGGTCTCGGTCGAGGCGGAGGTCGCCGACGACTCCGTGGCCGTTGAAGCCAAAGACCCCGTGGCCGTGGTGGCCTGCGAAGTCTCAGTCGAGGCCGACTCGGTGGCCGTGGTCGATCCGGTGGCCGTCGCGGTCGTGGCCGCCGACGAGGCGGTCTGAGAAGTGGCCGACGCAGTCTGAGAAGTGGTCGACGCGGTCTCGGACGTTCCAGCGGTCTCAGTCGACGCAGTGGTGGTTTCGCTGGCCGTCTGCGAAGCCGTGGCCGACGTGTCCGTGGCCGTGGTCGACGCAGTTGACTCGGTCGCAGTCTCAGTGGTCGATGCAGACGTCTCGGTGGCAGATCCTGTCACCGTAGCCGACTCGGTCGACGACTCAGTGGTGGTCGCCGATCCCGACGCCGACGCCGATTCCGTAGCCGTCGTCGACGACGCCGTCACCGTCGCTGACTCGGTCGACTCAGTAGTCGACTCGGTCGCTGACACGGTCGAGCGATCGTAAGGCGTCGGCGACGGCGTCACCGAGGCCGACACAGTCTCGGTCGTCGAGCCAGAGATGGTCTCAGTTGCCGAGCTGGTCTCGATGGTCGAGAGGGTCTCAGTGGCAGAGGCCGACGCAGAGGTAGTCACGTCCACAGACGCGCTGGCAGAGCTGGTCTCGGACGCGGTCTCGGTAGCCGAAACAGTCGCCGACGATGTCTCCACGGAGGTCCCAGACGAGGTCTCGGTAGAGACCGTCGCCGAGGCCGTCTCCGACGCAGTCACAGTCGACGAGTCAGTCTCAGACGACGACGCACTGGCATAGACCGGGACTGGAGTAACGCTGGCGACGGCCGAGCTCGACACGTCTGTGGAGGTCGACACGGCCGACGACACGTCCGCCGTGGTGCTGGCGCCAACAGTCGTTGGCACACTGACGCTAGCCGAAGCGCTCTGGGTAGCCGAAGAGGTATCAGTGACAGAAACACTCTCGGTGGCGGAAACGCTGTCGGTAGTGGACGCGCTGTCGGTAGCGGAGATGCTCGTGCTCTCGGTCGCAGTCGCAGTCGCCGAGACGTCGCTCGATGACGGCTCCAGAGTGCTCGAAGAAGGAACACCAACGCTAGGGGTGGGGGACTCCGTCGCAGAAGCATCGACGCTGGACGTCAGCGAGCTGACGTCCGACGCAGTCACAGACACATCCGACTTGAAGGCCGACGAAATCGACGTCACCATCGACTCCGGGGCAACTGTCACGGTCGACGACGGGTACACGCTAGACACGTCCACACTCGAGGTGACCGTGGCCAAGTAGTCCGAGGTCAGAGAGGACGGACCAGGCGACGATGTCGCCGAAGCTCCCGGTGAAGACGTCAGCGATGACACGTCCGCAGTTGAAGAGGCAGCCGTAGACGAGACGCCGATCGTGGGAACGTCGGTTGCTGAAGACACGTCGGCCGAAGAGATGTCGGTTGAAGCGGCCTCTGTCGACGTGGCCTCCGCAGTCGACGACACATCCGTAACCGAGGCCACGTCCGTCGCCGATGATGACACATCCGTCGCAGACGACAAGGCCGTGGTGGAGGACACGTCGGCAGTCGACTTAGCCTCCACAGTCGACGTAGGCTCCACGGTGGAAGAGACACCAATCGTCGGCGTCGCGCTTGCGTCCGATGACTCAATCGCTGTCGATGACACATCCGCGGTCGAGGACGCGTCAGCAGTCGACGTGGCGTCGGTGGCAGTCGCCACCGAGGAGACGTCTGCAGTCGAGCTCAGGTCGGTGGCTGACGCAGACGACGCAGTGGACGACATGCCCGGGGTGAACACTCTGTCCGAGGGAACAGCGGAGCGGACCGAAGTCGACGTCGGAGCTGCGGATGAGTAGAACGAGTCCGAGGGCGCGACCGTCGCCGACACGTAGCTGTCGGTGGACGAGTACACGTCCGTGGAAGTGGGCACATCGCTCGAAGCAACGCCAGACGGCTCCTCAGTCGCCGAAGCGGTGTAATCAGACGACACGTAGCCGGTCGACTGCGGGAGGTCCGAGGACGCAGAGTCCGTCGCCGTCACGTCAGTGGTAGCGGTCTCCGTACCAGACACGTCCGTGTATGACTCATACACGTCCGTCGAGTAGCTGGACGGCGTTGGCGTCGGCGTCGAAAATCCGTACGAGCCGGTCATCGACGCCTGGTAGTCATCACTGGTGGACGCCGCAGTAGATGCGGCCGAGCCAGACGCGATGTCCGACGACACGTCAGTGGCCGTAGCTGTGCTTGACACCCACGACGAGTACTCGGTCGGAATGAGCGCGTACGGGTCACCCGAGGCCGAGCTCGAGGCCGGAGATGACTCGGTAGCGCTCGCAACGTCCGACGACACCGTGGCACTGGTCAATGATGAGTCAGTGGCACTGGTGACGCCAGACGTGGCGCTAGCAGCATCCGATGTCTCCGTAGAGGTCGAGACGTCCGACTCGGTGGCGGTCGCAATGTCCGACGCAGTGGCGGTTGGCACAAACGACTCCGTCTCGGTGGCCACGTCAGACTCGGTGGCGGTGGCCACGTCGGAGGTAGCACCGACTGACGGTAGCGGCGAGTCCGTCGACTGAGCCACCGTCGATGTCGGAGCGGACTCAGTGGCCGACGTCGTCGGCAGGGCTGAGTCGGTCGCTGAGGCCGAGTCGGTCACAGGAACCGATTCGGACGTCGTGGCCGAGTCCGTGGCCGAGCCAACGGTGGTCACAGCCGACGCAGTGGCCGATGCAGAGTCCACGGGCGTATCCGTGGGCACGACTGATGCAGATGCAGTGAGCGGCAGATCAGAGGTTAGATCGGCCGCGGACGAGTACTCGGTCGCGGTGGCGTACTCGTATGTAGATGATGGGTCCAAAGTGGACGTGAAAGGAACGTCAGTAGAAGCAGAGAGCGGCTGGTCGGTGTACGTAACATCGACGCTGGTAGTAGAGAACGTCGTGGCGGTCGCACTGCTAGTAGTAGTGCTGACCGGAACCGAGTCCGATGTCGTGGTCGCGATCAGAGTAGACGTAGCCGACGAGTAGTCGGTGTACTCTGACATGGTCTCCCACGGGTCGGTGGACTCGTAGTCAGTGGATGCAGGTGCGTCCGTTGAGGTAGCGGTAGCGAACGTTGAAGTGAGTGTATCAGTTGAGCCAGTCGCAGACGCAGTTTCGGTGTTGATCTCGGTTGTGTCCGTGGTCGTCTCTGCGGGGGACGTCGACGTCGTCTCCGTGGGGACGTCCGTAGACGTGACCTCAGGGGACTCGGTCGACGCAACCGTCTCGGTAGCAGTTGCCATGGAGGTGGAGTCGGTTGAGAACGCGTCAGTGGACGCAGGCGTCTCGGTCGACAGTGCGTACGGAGTAGGCGTCGCCGAAACCGTAGTTTCCGTCGACGTGACCTGCGTGGCAGAGTCCATGGTCGGCTCGGTTGAGGTGGTCACGACGTCGGTCGACGTCGCGTCCGTCCACGTCGCCGACGCGGTCTCGGGAGCTTCCGTGCTGGTAGCGTCCGGCGACGTCTCGGTGGTAATCTCCGCCGACGTGGTGTCGGTCGGGGTCACGTAAACAGAGTCAGACACAGTCGAAGACGTCGTGGTGGCCAGGTAGTCGGTCGAGGCCACGTCCGTCGTCAGAGGAGCGTCGGTTGTCGAGGCCAGATCAGTGGTCGTGGCCGTTCCGGACACCGCGCCCGTAGACGTGGCGTCCGACACTGTCGACGCATCCGTCGAGGTCTCAGTCGACGTGGTGTCAGTCGCAGTTGCATACAAACTGTCTGCAGCAGCCGAGACATCGCCAGACGAATAAGACGAGACGACAGGCACCCAAAACGACGAGGTTGACAGTGGCAGGTCGGTCGTCAGCGACGAGTAGTCGAAGGTCGACGACGGCACCATGAACGACGTGAGCTCACTCGACTCGGACGAGCTGTCGACCGAGGACGAGGGCAGAGTGTCGTTGCCGTAGACCACGCGACGCACATTGCGCTGCTTGTAGTAGCGCGGGCGCGTCGAGGGCGAACCACGGCGGGTGTCGCCAAAACCCCAGAGGGCAGATGCCAGCGAGGCGTAGAGAACAACAGCCAGGAGAAAAACGAGAGAAAGGCGCGAAAACATGGTCAAAAAAACGACAGACTTAAACGAATGGACACCCAGAAGGGCAGATGGCCGAGGCCAGGATCAAAGCGAAAAGAACGAGCGGTAGGTCAGGCAAACGAATGGCTGGGGTCAGCAGGGCGGCTGCTGCAACGTACCTGGTAAGACGAGCCAGAGAGCCAGTTACGGATCGCGCAATTACAGCGGGCGCGGCCGATATTCGGGATTTAAGACGAAGCTGGCGGGCTGTGCCGGTGCATGTACGCTGTCAGGACGCGAGGTGGTCTGCTGGACCGGCGCGGGCGTGGAGGACGTGCCCAGGAAAAGTGCGGCCGGTCGCGCTTCCGGCTGCTGGCGCGGGTTTTGTGCTGTTCGGGGCGCGGGTAGGGCGCGCTCAGGCGTTCGGTGGCAGCGATCGAGACGACACAGCGGCGGGCAAGGGTGTCGGACGAAGAGGAGGGTGGAGAGAAAAAAATTGCCCTGGACGAAGCCTGATCATCAAAGGGGACGGTCGGCGCTGGCGAGGGATGGGCCTGCGGAAGTGTAGAAGTCGAAACCGGATAGTTTGGGCGTAGCGGTTTGACGTTGGGTGTGGTTGCACACAATGTTAGGCAGGGCGTAATTTCAGTCATAGGATTGTGTGTATAAAACGCGGAGCGGCGCGCGCCAGTGCTGCATAGACTATGCAGGTGAGCTGATAGGGAATGGTGCCAGCATGTATAGGGACTAATAAGATTACAGGGCAACCCTTTGGGCGATTGTGTAAAATTTTTCCAGCGGATTGGGTTTCGGGTGGGAGAAAATGCAGGTGTGCAAGTTTGGAATGCATGAAATAGGCAAGAATAACCAACTAGTACGTGGTAGGTCCGGACCTGCCGGACTGGCTGTGGCGGGCCGTGGCTCGGGCAGCCTGTGCGCCACGCGTGCGCCACCGCGACAGCAGCGTGCGGCAGTGGGCGTGCGGCGCGGCGTGGCTTGCCGCGCTCTGGCGGCGCGGTGAGTGGTGGGACGCTGGCCGCGCCGCGTGCGCCACGACGACAGGGGCGCCACACGTGGCGTCAGCCCATGCCACTTTCCATGCTGCGCCGCAGCACGCCCGCCTGCCGTGACCTGACCATGCTGCTGGTCCGCCGCCGATCATGCGCGCCGGGTCCGCTGCAGGTCCCTGCGAGTCCCAGTTCTGCACGGCTCCGCCGCGTATTTTTAGATCACGCGGCCACCTGCTGGCAACCGCTGCCCGCTCTGCCGTCGCTCGCCTGCCAGCCCGCTGCCGACGACCGCTGCCGACGACTGGCCCAGGCCGCCGTCGGCCAGCGCCGCCAGCCAATTTCCGTGTCTGCGTCGGCGGTAGCGGTTACGCTGAAAGTCCGGCGCTAGCCGCGACGGGCACGGTGTGCGGCGCGAGTATATTAGGCCGGGTAACGCACATCACGTCCGCCGCGTTTCATCTTGCGCCCCGCGCGCTCCTGCAATTTCGGTGCCCGCCCTCGTCCTCGCCTGCCCGTTCGTCGCGAACAAGGCCGCCGTGTCTCGGCCGGTGGTTCTGGGAAACCCGCGTGGTACCTTGTTGGTCCTGGTCACATTCTTGACTCAGTTTTGTTCGACCACAGATGGGGCTGCCTGTCGGCTGTGGCGATCTGATTGTCGCGCCGATGCTAGGCCATTGTACGTGTAGGCACGCGCCGGCCAGGTCAGGTGACCACCACCGCTGCCTCAACTGCGCCGGAGGCACGGCTGATGGGATCTAGACGCCGAAATCAGGCACCGACCTGCGTCCTGACACCGATCCGCCCCGGCGCACCGCGGACTCCGCCTGCGTCGGCCCGACCAGCCGATGATGTGCGGTCCCACCCGGCCGCAGCCGACCACGACGGTGGGCCCCCTTGCGGCAGGTGGTGCTTGAAATAGATTGATTGATCGTGCTCGGTTCGGTAAGCGAGCGAGATGGCTGAGACGGCGATATGTCCCAGATAGAGCCATCCATCGCTGCCCCTGGCTGATCGGTCCGCTTCCAAGGTCGCGGCGCGAGCAGGTTGACCCACGGCCAGGGCTTTGGGACCGGCACGCTCGGCACGCAGACGAGCAGGCACGCGGGGTCAGCCTTGCCTTTAGCCTAGTAGCCAGGAGTCATAGCCAAGAAAATCCCCGGCAGCACGGCCCAAGTGAGCCCAGGGCTGGGGTGCGCCTCGCAGAACTAACAGCGCGCGATGCTGCCGGCTCAGCCGGCCGCAGCGTACGGCGGCGTGTGTGGCGGGGCGTACGTAAGAGGGCAACGCCGGCGCTGGAACGTCGCCCGGCGGGCGGACGGCCAGCTGACGCGGCCGCGCGGGCTGAAACGGGCCTGTTCCTTCCGCTGACGCACACGGGCCGTCCGTCATCCGGCAATTGGCAGGTTTCGGGCGGTGCCGAATGCTGTGTTGGCAGCGGTAGGCGCGGCAACCGTGGCCGGCCGGCGGCAAGACCAAGTACGGCGCGTCCGGCGGGACCAGGCTGGGCTGCCCGTGGCGACTTGACGCAGACAGACCGGCAGATAAGCAGGCTGGGCGGGCCCGGTGACCGGGCGCGGCTGGATCAGGTCTTGTCGCAGGCACGCCACGCCCGCATGAGTGCGACAGGTCTAAAGACAACGCCAGCGACGCGATCAGGCGACCGTGCTGGCCAATAGACGCGCCGGCACGGCCCTGCACGGGCACGGCAGCGTGCACGAAAGCGCGCAAACGTGCGCCAAGTTGCACGAAAGCGCATGCGTGGTCGGGCGTGCGCGGGCCGGCGCGCCGCGACGCACCGCGGCGCAGACGTGCACGAAAGCGCAGATGTGAGTCCGTCTGTCAGCTGCCCGAGACTGTCCGGGAGTGGGCTGACAGCGTCGATCGCCGGTGAAACACGCGCGCGAGCCTGTTGGCACTGGCCAGCTTATCTGCTGCGGCCCACGGGCGCGGCTGCCGACGCGCGGGCGGACCGCTCGCGCGCGCCAGCAGACGGCGGCCGTGCGGCGGATACGCCAGCTTGCGCAAAGGTGCGCCAACGTGCGGCGAGCCGCGGTTATCAGAGACACGGCGGTCCGCGCGGGTCTACGGGCGGGTCGCCAGTCTCGGGCGGCTGCACGATGTGCAGTGTCCCAGATAAACCGGCAGCTGCGGACGAGTCGCCGCCGCACTATGTGCGGCGCACGCGGGCGCGTGCGGCGCGCGCGGCCTGTGGCGTGTTGCCAACAAAGCAGAGAACGTGACACGGCCAAGCAGCCGGAGTCTGGTAGCCCTAGGCCCATGGCGGCCGCTAGCTGCATGTCTCTGCACAGCGGGTGGAGCAGACGCCGGTTCGGGCAGGGCTGCAGCGTGACCCCGGCCGTCGCGGGTGGGGTCGCTGCGCCGTCGAAGCCGGATACGAACGCAGCCGTTGGGTGGCGACCGCGGACGAGGGGTCGGCGCGGGTCGGCGCGGGTCGGCGGGGGTGGCCTGCTTGGCGGGGCTGGGGGTGGCGGTGCGGCGCGGGCGGGTCGGCCGTGGCCGGGTCGCGGCCGGGTTCTGGCGGGTCGCGCGCAGCTCGCGGGTCGTGCCCCGACCCGCGACGCTCTCATTCGGCGGTGGGCCGCCTCTAACCGCCGGGGCCAGGCGCCACGCTCCGCCGCATGGCCACCAGGCGCTACCGGCATTGGTCGCGCGCGGGCCCTGGATGCGCCCTGGCCGAGCGCCGGTCTCGGAGCAGTCACCAGGCCGCGTGACAGCGGTGCCGATGTCTGGCGGCGCAGGCACGCACAGCGCACGCAGCAGCTCGATCCAAGATTTGGGACGTGCGAGCCGATTAGGTAGTCTAGCCCTCGACGCTGTCTCGGATAGTGGCGCCGGACTACCGCAAGTATGGTCACAGCGTGACGTCGGTCGGCGCCGATGCGGCCGCGCGGCCGCGGCACGGTCGCCGGCCGGCCGCCGATCACGTCGCGCAACCGCCGGGCGCACGATGCCGTGCAGGCTGTGACAGTCCGTAGTACCAGGGGTCAAACACAACCGGCCTCAGAGCGTGCAGACGACCCGCAGAACCGCCGGGGCGGCCGCGGATGGCCGCAGCGAGAGCTGCGGGTGCGCGGCCGCGGCCGCGCAGGAGCCGACAGGAGGACACAGGTATGGGCGTAGCGGGGCATGCGAGCGTGGGCGGCGGTCGGGGTCAATTCGTCGAGCCTTCCCCGCGAGGCGGCCGCCCGCGCGATTGGGTCGCGGTGGCGGCGGCGACGCGGCCGGCGCAGACCCTGGTGGGCGGGCGCGCGCGGGAGCAACCCGACGCTGGCTACGGCCGGTGGCCACCGCTGGCGCGATGGGATCCAGACGGGCGTGCTCTGGCTCGGTGACACGGGTTTGCCGTGGCGGGCGCGGCGGCGCTGCTGCGGCGGCCACTAGTTCGGGCTAGCAGCACAAATTAAACGTTAACGCGGACAAGGATCCGTAACCCACAGGACGCTACGGCCGGCAGAGGGCGGTCGCGGTGTCTGCGGATAGACACGCATGAAGATGCAGCGTGGCTCGGCGCGCCTGCACGGCGGCTGGCCATGCAGGTATCTGCACGCAATGCGGGCACACGACGGACGCCGACCGATAGGCTGTACCTGAACACGGACGCGTTAGGGTTCGCCGGCGGCGTGCAGCCGGTCCTGGCCTAGCGCGCGCCCACAGGCTGATGGCCGGGGCCCAAGGATTAATTTCCCGCTGGGAGTATGGCGCGCTAGCGCGGGTCGTGCCACGCCAGGCCCGACAGGGCACTGGTCTGCACCGGCTGGCGCGGGCGCCGCCGGCGTCGTCTGCAGACAGTACGCCGCTGGCTTGCAGGCAGGCGCGGACGGACGACGCTGCCGGGGCCTTGTCGAGCAGGCCTGCCGTTTATCGCATGCCCCAAACCACACTGGGGGCCATCCCAAGCGTGATCCAAACCGCCGGGGCCGCAGTGCCCAGAACACACTAGTTCACATCCGGCTGCAGGGCCCCCGGTTCAGCGTCATAACTGCAGTCGGCGTCATCCCCCGCCATCACAAGATCAGGCGGTGCGGCGGGCACGCCACGGCCCGTAACCCGGCCGCCAGGCCGCGTGTCACAGCCGTCGTGCATGCGCTATTTCCGTAGCCTATCGTGGGCGTATCTGGCCACGGCCGCCAGGCCGTGCCTGACGGACGCGGGCGAGTGGGTGGGCCGCGCGGGGACCGCTCGTCGGCTCGGCCGGCGGGGACCCGACTACGACCGGCGGCGGCTGCGAGCCGCGTCCGCACCCCGAGCGGCTGTGATCGATCGCCGCGGATCGCCGCGACTCACCGCCGGCCGCGGGCCCGCGAAGCAGCGGGCACGGAGGTACACGACGCCCGCCGGCGGCCGACGGCCGCGGCCGCGGCCGCGCACGCTGCCCGGCCGTTTCCCAGCCCGCGCGCAGACGCACGCAAGCCCTGCGTCCGGCAACCGGCCACGACGAGCCGGCACTGGCCGGGGGGACGCCGCACCGGTCACGCTGTGGCCTGACTGGCTCGCGGCCAGTGCGGGCGTGGTTCGGCCGCCGCGGTCCCGTGAGCGCCCACGTTGGGTCCGCCCGCGCGGGCGCGGCCTGTCCGGGCGTGGCCTAGCGCTCCCTGGCGGGCAAATTCTCCGCCGAGGCCAACGCCTGGCCGGCAGTGGCGCCAGCTCTGGCGGGACTGGCCCGGCCGGCGCGCGCGGCCCGCCGCGCGCGACCCTGGCCCCTCCGGCGGACGCCGGCGGCTGGCGGCGTCCGCCGACAGGCAGGCGGCGCCCGCCCGAGCGCCCGGCGGCCCGCCACGGCCGCACCCGCGGCGCTGCGCAGGCCTGCGCAGCGCTGCCGGCCGATGGCCCAGCCCGCGGAGCTTGCGCAGGCTCTAAGGGCGGCGTGCATGCTAGCGCGACGTGGCGTGCGCTAGCGCTGCGCGTATCCCAAAGGTCCGGCACAACTTTAATTGCGCGTACTGTGCGCGCACCCTTCCCGCTCTGTTGGGTCAGAGCCGCCCCTCTGGTTCGCGCGGCCCCGCCGGTCGTACCCGGCCCTCCTGCGGGTCGTCACTAGCGCACGCTGTTACCCACGTCGCACCGGCAACGCTCTCTGCCCGCTTGGTAGGGTATGGGCGTCCGCCCGCCTACCTCACCGCCAGCTGGCCGCGATCGCCGCCGTTCGTTGTTTGCTGGCAATCGCACGGCGACCGCGGCCGCCGTGCCGGTCGCCGCCCGCGCCCGGGTCCGGCCCGGCGCCGTCTGCCGCGCCAGGCCCGGGGTTGGGCGCACTCACTCACAGGTCGACGCACGCCCTAGCGTCATGGCGGGGTCCGCACGCGGCCGTGGCCATCGGCCACAGACGGGCCACAGGCAGGCCACAGGCCGCACGCAGCAAGCCTGCAGGGCGCCCACAGCTGCACCGGTCTGCGCGACCTGCACTGGCCCTGCACGCCCGACACGGCGCTATCGTCGCGCCACGGTTGTCCGCGGGTTAGATAGCCCGCGACTGCGGCGTGCGTCTAGTGTGCGCAAGCTATCGCTAGAGCCCAGAGCGTGCAGCTGACTATCTGCTATCAGTCCTGTGCCGGCCGCCCGCGGCCGCTGTGCCGTCCGCTGTCGCGGCCGGCACGGTCGGGCGCGTGGCCGTGACCGTGGACGTCACAGCCGCCACCGGCCGCGTGGGCATCGCCACAGCCGCGGCCGCGGCCGCGAGCCCGCCGACGGGCGGGCTGCGGCCTCCTGCGGCCAGTCGCCGCCCGGCTCGGCGCTAGCCGGTCCAGGCTTCATTTACGGTCGCATGCAGGCTATTATCTCTAGCCCTCGTCGGTTTTCTGGTAATCACCTCACTTTAGCCCTGTTCGCCTCGTTTGCCTCCGTTTCGGGCGTGACGACTGGACCTTGCACACCCACTACCGGGGGATGTGGCTTGCGGGCCCCGCGGCGGCGGCCGCGGGGCCGGCCGCGGGCTGGCCGGCCGCCGCGGCGCGGCTGCCGCGGCTGACGGCGGGCCGGCTGGGCGCAGCAGACGCCGTGGCCGCGCCCGGCCGTTTGGATCGGCTTCGGTTATAGTTTGTACCCTGGGTTTCGCCAGGCGGTGCTAGGCTCCTGTACCCTCCTGTGGCCTCCTGCGGGCTCCTGCCGGGCAGTGCTAGCACGGCCCGGCCGGCAGTCGTGCCGTCCGTTTCGAGTTGGCCGGCCGGCGCCACGGCTGCGCGCACAGAACGGGTGCCGGCGATCTAACCGCGGTTTCAGGTGCGCTGGGCTCGCATCGCTCCTTGCGGGTTCCTAAAACTCCGACTACACGCCGTACGTTGGGCGTATCTGCACGATCAGAAACGGAAGCATGGACAGACTATCGGGGTACAGGCCATGCGGGCGTGGGCGCCGCGCACGTATCTGCAGCGGCGGTCGGCAGCGGCACATGCGGCGGTGCTAGCCTGACACCGTCTGGCGGGCGGGCTGCCATTAATATAAGCCCGTATGGGCGGTGGTGACGGCGCGATATAAATATATTGCCCGGCCGCACCGCACGGTCTTCAACTCGCTCGCTCGCTCGCCTGCTGTCCGGACTCGCTCTGGCTCCGCGGACTCTGTTGCGCTCGCTCTTCGCAGACGCTCGGCACTCTAGGACGTCTGGACTCTGGGCTCTGCGGCCCGCTGCTTCCCGTCGGTCTCTCCGCCTGCTAGCACGATGATGTCGGCGTCCCGGATCAAGCTCTCGGCAGCCATGGACATCGACCCGGTGCTGGGTGCCCCGTCGTCGTCGTACGACACGCTCTCGGCGGCTGCGCAGCCGCCGTTTGGCGACAGCGACATCTACATCCACCCGCAGCAGACGTACACGCCCGACCGGGGCTCCGACGATGGCGAGAACTACTTTGACAACAGCTACAGCGGCATCTCGCCGCGGGACATCTCGCACGAGACACCCAAGATGGGCGGCATGGCCGCCGACAACTACTTTGGAGGCTCGTACACGTTCTCGCCGGACGTGGGCGTGTCGGGCGCGCACCCGGCCGCAATGGGCGGCACCGCGGCCAGCCTCCCCGGCCCGGATTACTTTATGATGGACAACGACTCGTCGTCGGCCTACGAGTATACGACGTCGTCGTACTCGATCTTCCCGTCGGCGCAGCCGGTGAAGGCCATGCAGCCGTACGCCGCCGACGACGCGGTCCCGCGGGCGTCGTCGTCCGAGTGGGACATGCTGTCGTACTACCCCGGCATGAAGATGCCGTTTGGGTCGGCGCCGGCGGCCGTGTCGTACGGGCCGTCGTCGTCGCTCGCGGACGAGAGCTCGCCGCGCATGTACGCGTCGGCGGCGCCACCGAGCACGGCCGGCAGCGATGTCAGCCTGGCCAAGTCGCTGCACTCGACGTCGTCGGGGCTGCACTCTGTCTCGGGCGCGTCGTCCGTGAGCGACGTCAACACGCTCAAGCCGAGCGCAAGCGCGGCCAACACCGACGACCGCAAGGCCTACGGGAGCAAGGACAAGACCGACAAGCGCGACGGCGGCGCGCAGCTGGCGCAGCCGGTGTCCGGCGGCGCGCAGGTGCCCAACAGCAAGTTCCCGTGTCTGACGACGGCCACTGCGCTGGCGGCCGAGGAGATCGCCATGTCGTCCAAGCGCGTGCGCCGGCATAAGAACTCGATCTCGGAGAAGGCGGCCATGCTCAACCGTGAGATTCGGCCACCGCTCAACACAATCGGCTCGCGCAAGCCGCTGGTGCTGCCAGAGCTGCCGCCAGGCAAGACCAAGGAGGACCTGGACCCGGAAGACCTGGCGCGGTATAAGCACGTGCATCGGCTGCTGCGCAATCGCGTGGCCGCGCTCGCGTCGCGCGAGAAGAAGAAGATGTACATCGAGCATCTCGAGGAGCAGAATGGCATGCTCGAACAGGAGAAGCGCGAGCTCGAGGCCAAGGCTGAGGAGCTCAAGCAGTACGTCGAGGTGCTCGAGAAGAAGCTCAAGGACGCCGAGTCGCCGGCACGCTACATGGACAATAGCCGGTTCGTGGCCCAGCCGGTGGTGGTCAAGCAGGAGGACCCCAAGGCGGTGCTGGCGGGCCGGCGCTTCGCCGGCGGCTCGGTCATCCGCGACCGCGGCAGCGACCCGATGCTAGTCGACCCGCTGCCGGTTGCCGCTGCCGCGGCGGCGCCGGGCCCGGCCGCTGAGCTGCTCGCGGCTGTCGCCGGCCCGCTCGGCGACCAGGCCGAGCGCGCGCCGCTGGCGGTGGGCATGCTCATGCTCATGCTCGTCGTCAACCTGATGGTGACCAGCGAGCGCTCGTACGACGCACACGTCGTCAGCCCGTCGGCCCAGAAGCTGGCCTCGCAGATCCTCCAGGGCCTGCGTGACCCGCACCACGACGAGACCTACATCCGTCCGATGGCCGGCGCCGAGCGCATGGGTCTCTGGAAGGTCACCAAGCACAAGACGCCTGAGGAGGTGAGCTCGGGCACGGTCGTGCGCGTCATCGCGCCTCTGGACTCGGCCGTGCCCGGCCCAGCCGACGCCACCGACGTCTACGTCGAGGAGGTCGAGATGGTCGTCAACCGTCGCGAGACAATTCGTCTGGACGAGTTCTAGGCGGCACACTTGCTACATTGCTATGGTACGCGGAGAATTGGTTTGTTTTGGTTGGTTATTGCCTTTTGTACAGTTTTGCCCTTGTATCCCCAGCCCCATTGATTTTGTTATGCGAACCCTTATTAATTATTATGACTTGGCCATGTCGGATCCGGCGTTTTTTTGATTTAATTTGTCTCTGGGTTTTGTCATTTTGGAACTGAGGTCTAGGCCTGTTGGTCGTCGACAGGCTGTTTTGGTGCTTTTACACGACTTGGTCTACATAGGTGAATAAATAACATCCTAGTGGAATGCAAAGAGATGCGGTGCGGCGGGCCGCGGGTCGCAGGTGCGAGTCGCGGGTCGCGGGTCGCGGGTCGCGGGTCGCGGGTCGCGGGTCGCGGGTCGCGGGTCGCGGGTCGCAAGCCGCGGGTCCAGCTGCGCGGGCCGGGCCGGCGGAATGGCGCCGCACAGAGTGCGGCATGTAGCCGCGGCAAAGAGCCGCATATAGCCGCACATACCCATATAACCGCATGCACGCACCCGCACGCCCCGCCCGCGTCCTGCGCCCCCGCAATCAAAGCGGCACGTAGTCCCGCTGGTCAGCCAGTGCACCGTCGTCGTCGTCGATCGCGTCCGAGTCAAAGTCGGCGTCATCCAGGTCGTCGTCGTCGTCGTCCTCGAGATCACTGTCGTCGTCGGCAAGCGCGGCCAGCACGTCTGCCGGCAGCGTCGTGTCGGCGCGCGCGCTGGCGGTGTCTGTAAAGGCGACGTCGGCCAGTGCCACGTCACTATCGGTGGACTCGGCCGACCCCCCGGCGACGTCGGCGGCGTCGGCAGCGTCGGCAGCATCAGCAGCCGCCTCGCGCCGCGCACGGCCTGCCCGTCGCACGTGCTTGAGCTTGCACTTTTCCGGGCCGCGGTGGCACACGCCCTCAGCGTCAAAGTCCGGGCATTCCGCGACGTGACGGTCGGTGCACTCGGCGCCGCTTGGGCAGTACCCCAGCAGCGCAAACGGCCGGCACACAGGCGCCCCCGGTGCCGGCGTCATGTGCGAGTACCGGCAGTTTGCGTTCGAGCAGTGGCCGCGCGCAAAGTGCACGCACAGCGGCGCGTTGTGTGGCGACGGCTCGTGGCTGAGATCGCACGCCGGGTCGGCGCACTTGTTTTGCAGAAACCGCGGACACAACGCGACCCGGGCCGGGTCATGGACAAACGGGCACGACAGGCCGCGGTCGCACTTGCCGGTCGCCGTAAAGTAGCGGCACGGCTGGTCCGGCGCCGGCCGCAGCCCCGTGCGGACGACGCCCTTGCGCCACAGGTTGCCGTTCTTGCTGCGCAGAAACGTCAGCCCCGCAAACACGGCCTTGCGCGGCGACGCGGCCGGGCCCGTGCCCGTCAGCCGGACCAGCTTGGCGCCGCCCTTGGCCACGCGGTACCGGTCGCCGGCAATGGTGACCTCGCGCAGCGACGCGACCGCGCGCGCCCGCCGCTGCTCCGCGGCCGCCCGCCGCGCCGCGCGCGCCACCCGCGTCTCCTCCATGGCCTGCGCACGCGCCGAGGCCATGTTCGGGTAGACGGTCGTGTTGATTAGCTGCATGTGCCGGTCGCGCTTCGACACGAACGACCCGGTGTCTTCGGCAGGACTGAGCACGAGCGACCGGTTGCGGTGCGTCCGGCCACGGTACGCCGGTCGATACCGTCCGCGGCCTGCGTCAGCCATGCCTTGTGGCCGCCTACCTCGGGTGTACGGCCGGCCGGGGCCGGCACCGGCGCCGTACTTGTGCCGGTTGATGGCCCCAGCCAACGTCTCGATCTCTTTGAGCAGGTCCGAGTCTGACATGGTTCGATCTGGATCCTCCCGCCTGCGAGTGATCTGTTCGAGCGATCCGTGCCGACTCTGTGTGCCGCTGCGGCCTTGTGTCGGAGTCGACGTTGTCGACTGTGGTGAGGAGAATTTGGGATCGCCCGAGCTGTAGTTAAGCCTTTGGCAACCGACCGGCGGGTTGCCACCCAACCCTGGCCACACGTGAGCGCGTGGACTGGCACGACCGACACGGCCGGGCACGCGAGGCACGGCGGCCAGGGCACTGCGAGTGCGCGCCCGGTGCTGTGTGTCGGGTGTGCGTGTGCGGCTACATGCGGCTATATGAGGCGCGCCGTAGCTCGTGCGGCGGCTATATGCCCACCGTGGGTGCATGGGCATGCGAGAACGGACCCGGCTGAGGGCGGCTGCCTACAAGTAGCGGGGCGTAGTGTGCTTGGTCCGCCGTGGCAGGGTCGCCTCCGGAGACTCGGCGGGTATATGGACATGCGGCTATATTCTACGGCGGTTGTATGGACATGCGGCTATATGCTATAGCGGTTGTATGGACATGCGGCTACATGCGGTTATATGAACATGCGGCTATATTCTACGGCGGTTGTATGGACATGCGGCTACATGCGGCTATATGTACGTGCGGTTATATGAATATGCGGTTATATGACACGGCGATATGGCATGGCGGTTATATGCCATGACAGTTCATGGACATGGCGAGAACATGACCATAACGGTTACACGGCCGTAACGGTCCACGGCCGTAACGATTACGCGGCCATAACAGTTACATGGGAGTAGCAGTCGTATGAAGACAGCGGCTATATGGCAACGGCAGCCGTATGCCCCCCCGGCGATTCCGTCAGGGGCCGGTGCCTGCGCGCAAGAGACTCGCCCAACTGTGTACCTACCCGCAGGCCAGCCACTTCGACAGGGTGCCCGGACTCGGGCGGCTATACGGCGGCGGCAACCCTGTTAAGGGAGCTACCGCTCGAGCGGACTCAGTTTAACAGAAAAAAGGTCAGCGACGGCGACGCCGCCGCCGTCGGAACCCCGGGCGGCATTCTGCGCACGGCGGCTACATGCTACGTGTGGTGCGGGTATATGACGTATGCGGTTATATGGTGTTTTTGGTGCCTATATGCTGTACGCGGCTATATGGCAGCAGCGGCCTGCGCAACGATTGTGCGGCTGACCACACGCAGCCTCGCACCGCCGTAGCACAGCCACTGCGCAGAGCAGGTCTCCGCCGCTGTAGATCTGTTGTTGATCGCCCGCGCGCAGCCGCGCGCCCGCGGCCGCGCCTCGTGCCGTCCAGACAGCACTAGTCGGACTCGTCCTTGCGGCCGCCCTTGTACTCGGGCTTGAGGGAGTACCGCAGCGCGTACGGGCCCTTTTTGTTGAGGATGGCGATCGACTCGAGCACCTCCTTCAGGAACGCCTCCGGCTGCTTGGTGCGCTCGCGCAGGCTCTTGAGCGACCAGTAGTCGTACTCCTCGAATAGCTTGAACAGCAGGTCCAGCAGCTCGTTGCGGGGCATGCGCGAGGCCTTGCCCTCGATGGCCAACCGCTCGCGGTCGCGCTTGTGCGACGAACGCATGAAGAGCGACTCCTTCATGGACGGGCCGGCCATGGCCGTGGTGACGCCCGGGATCTCATTAAGGAGCGTGACCTGCGGGCGCGGCGCGGCCTCGGTCTGCTGCTGGCGGCGAGCGATAAACGCCGAGTAGTTCTGGTCGGCGGCCGACACGGTCAGCGAGGCCTCGTGGTAGACGGTCCCCACCAGCGCGGTTTTTTCTGGCGTCAGCGGGCCCGTCCGGCAACGTACTCGGGATGTTGACGCGGCCGTACGGCACAAACCGCGGCTGCGGCTGCTTGCGGACGCGGTCCGGCCGCTTGCCGCGCGCGCGCGCGCCGTCCTCGAACCGGTCCAGGTTGCGCTCAGAGAACACGTACGTGTTGCGCACGGTCTGGTTGGTCACGGCGAGCTTGTACTCGCGCGGCAGCGACGCCGTCGCGGCCGACTCGGCCAGAATGAGCCGGATCTGCGGTCAGCGGCGCCGCGGCCGGGCTTACGTCCGACGAGTTGTCCTGGCGGATCCGCACCGTGCCCAGGTCGCCCGAGTTCGCGGTGGTGCCGGCAGCCAGCCAGCTGTCGCGCAGGAACTTGGGCATCCGCACGAGCCAGACCTTGGTTTCGGCGGCGGCCATGTTGAGGTCCCCGGCGTCCTCGTAGACGTCCTCGTCGCCGGCCTCGGACGCGGGCGAGATCGACTCGTCGTCCTCGTAGCCGACGTCTCTGGGCTCGCTCTTGATCGTGGCCATCTGCAGTCAGCTCCGCGCGGCGGGCGCGTACCTCTGGATCGGTGGTGAGTGGCGGCGTAGCGGGTGGGCGAAGATGGGAGAGCCGTGCTGAGGAATACGCGGCGGTGCGGCGGTGCGGCGGCGGTGCGGCGCGGCGGTGCACCCGCCGCACGCCCTGCGGCGCGAGCCGCACGCCCTGCGGCTCCGTGCCCACGCCTCCGCCGTGCCCACGCCTACACTCTCCCGACCGCATCCACGACCCCAATGGCCGCCGTCTACGTGTTTGCGCTGCCCACCACCGGCGCCGCGTCCTTTGCGGGCGCGCTCGGCACCGGGCAGGCCGCGCAGCTCGTCGCCGACGCCGACGCCGCCCGCGCCCGCGTCCGCGACACGCTCAAGCGCGCGCGGCGGGGCGCCGCCGACTCGGCCGCCGCCGTCAACGCGCTCGAGGAGTATCTGCCGTACGCGGCCGCTGTGCGCGACGGCGTCGCATGCGGCCGGCTCGGCGCCGGCGACATAGGTACGTGCCGTGCTGGACGCGCTGATCCAGTGACCGCGTGGCGCCCGGCGATCGTGCCGGCGTCGGCCGTCGGGCCGATCAAGGTCCGCGTCACGCTGGCCGACGAGCCTGCGGTCGCCTCTATCGCGTACGCGCTCGCCCTGGCCGCCCGTGCCGAGGACACGCTCGCCGGCGGCGCGGCCGGCCGGTTCCAGGCCGCCAGCGGCCTGCTGCTGCAGGCCCAGGCGGTCCTGGCCGGCGTCGCGGCCGCCGGCGGCAGCACGCCGGACGTGCAGCCGGCCAACGTGGCGCCGCTGATCGCCATGCTCGCCGGCTCGGTCCACCTGGTCGTCATATACCGCGCGCTGGCCGAGCCGGGCACGACGCCGCCGGGTCTGCTGGCCCGCGGCGCGATCTACGCGGCCGAGCGCTTCGGCGCGGCCGCCACACAGCTGCCACGGGCCCTGGCCGGCGACGCCGTCGTTCGCTGGCTCGAAGACGCGCGCGCGCTGGCCTCTGCGTATGCCGCGCGGTTCCTGGCCGTCGCGGCCGAGGCCAAGGGCGACGTTGGCCGCGCGATCGCGCTCTGCGCGGCCGCCCGCGCCGACGCCCGCTCGTCCAGCGTGCCCCGCCGCGACACGAGCGCGCTGCGCGAGCGGCGGCGTGCCCTGCAGCGCGAGCTCGACGAGCTCGAGCGCACCTACCGCGCCCACAACGACCGCATCGCGTTCCAGCCGGTGCCGGACGCCCGCGACGCCGCCGCCAACTGGCCGTCCGGCCGCGAGCTCGTGCCGGCGCGCGCCCCGTGGACGCCGACGCCGGCGGTCACGTTCGGCGACGCCGCCGCGCCGGCCGCGGCCGGCCGCGACTACAGTGGCCGGGGGCAGTACTACTAATCAGATCATGTATTCGTGGATGCGTGCGCGCAGAGCGCCTTCTTCGTTGGCTGCGTCGAGGTCCTCGAGGTTGCCGACGAGGTCCCGGCCGACGACGACCCCGGGCAGGGCCCGGCCGGCCGCCGAGCGCGCCCACAGCTTGCGGGCGCGGCTGTCGGTGGCCGTGTCGACGAGCGTGTACGGGACCTTGTTGGCCATGAGCAAGACCTCGAGCCGGTTCGTGCGGCTGGCCACGCTCACGCCAAACGCCGATCCGCCCGTCAACGACGTGTAGATGTAGACCGGGGCCGTGCCTTCGAGCGGCTCCAGCGGCGCCGGCGCCTTTGTCTTTTTCTTGGCCTTGGGCTTCTTGTCCGTGCCGTTGACGTCCTCGAGGACCTTCTTCTTGGTCTTTTTCTTGCGAACGACGTCGGTTCCGGCCGGCCTCTCGTTTTCTTTGCCGGTGGGCTCGGTGACGGGGGCTGCCGGAACAGGGGTGGGCTCAGCCGTGGCCGGAAGAGTCTGGGGCTGGTCCTGGCTGACCGGAGCCGCCGTTTCGACGAGTGCAACCGGCACGGCGGGCTCGGCCGTGGCCAGAGACGCAGCGGCGTCCACAGACTCCGCCTCGGGCTTGGGCTGGGTCTCGGCGACTGGCGCAGGCGCGGTCCCGGCCACAGGCTCGACCACAGGCTCGGCCACAGCGGGCAAAGGCGTGGCGTCGGCCTCGACGGCCTCCACCACCTCGACGGCATTTTCGGCCACCACCGCCGGTGTCGGCGCCGCAGAGTCCCCGGCCGCACCGTCGGCAGTGTTGGCGATGCCACCAATGAGCTCGACAGGGTCTGCCGCGACCACAGCCAGCGCGGCGGCCTCCACGGCCGGTTCTGTTGTGTCGCCGTCCAGCCCAGCCACCCCTTCTGTAGCCACAACCACGGCATCCGCGGCCAATCCCGCCGACGACACGGCCGTAGCAGCCGCGCCGTCGGTCCCAGTGGCCGCGTCGGCCGGCTGCGGCGTCAGATCGACCGCCAGCCCAGCGTCCGCAGCCAGATCAGTTGGCTGCGCCGGCGTCTTCGCCGTGGGAGCCGTCGCCACCGTCGCCGCCGTCGTATTGTCCTGTCCAGCGTCCACCGCGGCGTCCGCCGTCTCCGTTGCCTGCCCGGTCACCGCCGCCGTCGCCGTCGCGCGCCCGTCAGCAGCTCCCGGCCCGGCCGGTCCGTCGCCGTCGCCGCCCAGACCCGTCTCGGCGGCGATCTCCGGCACCGGCTCGACGCCGCGCACACGCTCCGCCGCTCCACGTCCGTCTGCGCTCTCGTGCTCTCTCGCCATGCTATCGGTCTCTGTTTGAGTCATCGTCCCTGGCGCGGGGCCAGGAAGAGTCGCCCTGAGGCCGGCTCCAGCCGAGCCGTGCGGCTCCCCTGCCCCCTGACCAGCCGCCGTGTGTGTGTCCGCCGTGACCGGTGAGTCCGCCGGGTCCGCGACCGAGTCCGCCGGGTCCGCCGGGTCCGCCCGGTCTGCTGGATCCCGCGCCGTCGCCTCCGTGTCCGCCATGTCCGTCGCTGTGTCCGGCACGCCCAGCCGGCCGGTTAGACTGCCAGCTGCACGCACAGCCGCCGCAGTGTGGCTGCAGCGCCCCACGTCGGCCGCGCCAACGGCCGCACCCGCCACGGGCACCGGCCGGTGGGGCGTCGTGCGGCGCACGTGCGGCGCCGATACCCGCCGCACCGGCTGCGGCGGCGGCAGCGCCGTGTCCGGCAGGCCAAACGCGCCCAGGCACCCCGGCCGGCCGCCCCAGCGCGCCGGCTGGCCCGCGGGCTGGCCCGCCGGTCGGCCGGCCCCGCTGGCCGGGCCGGGCGTGGTGAAGACGCGGCGGGGCAGCGGCCGCTGGGGCGGCTGGTCGGCCGGGCGCACCGGCGGCGCCGGCTGCGCCAGCGCGCCGCCGTCCAGCCGGTCCAGCTCGGCGAGGATCGACGCCAGCAGCGAGTCGTCAGGCTCTGTCCGGTCGGCCATGGCAGGCATGTCGCAGGAAGAGCGCCGGCGGCGCGGCCAAGGCAGCAAGGGACCGCGCCGGCACGTGACCGCGTAAACAGAGCGCCGCGCGGCGTGCGGCTCAGCACCCGAGCGGCGTGCGGAACGCCTCGCGGTTGCGGGCGGTGCGCCACAGCGTGGCGCGCACGCCCGCAAACACGCGGTCGACCGCGTCCACCGCCCAGAGCACGTCCAGGTGCTCGTACTCGGGCACGACCTCGGCGTGCACGACTGTCACCTCTGTCTCGACCGTGGCCAGCCGCCGCAGCAGCCGGTCGCCGCCGACAAGCGAGTCCTGCTCGGCGATCCACAGCGCCAGCGGCGGGCACCGCCGGTCGAACCACGGCGCCGCGTCGCTCTCGAAGATGCACCGGCGCGTGGCAAACGAGTCCCGGCCCAGCCACCAGCGCATGCTCTCGGCCGAGATATACACCGGCGAGAAGTAGAACATGCGGTCGCGCAGGCCGCGGTCCCAGCGCGAGTCGCTCCACCGGAACAGAAAGTGGAACATGGCGTACGACAGGTGGCCGAGCAGCGCCTTGGGCAGGAAGTCGCGCAGCACGATCATCGACGGGATGAACGCGTGCATGCCGAACGTGAGCCGGTACAGCAGCGGCGACATGCGGCGGATAAACTGGCGTCAGCGGCGGCAGCGACAGACTCACCTTGAAAAAGCGCCGGTCGACGAGCGGGCCGGCGTAGACCGCCGGCGCCAGCGCGCAGAACACGCTGAGCCGCATCCCCAGGTCCGGGCACTGCTCCCGCGCCAGCGCCAGAAACGTCTCGGTCGTGCCCTGCGAGTGCGCGACCAGACCGAGCTGCGCGTGGCCGGTCGCGTCCAGCACGTGGTCGACAAACGTCGGCAGGTCCTTGGTGGCCATCGCGCGCACGTCCCAGTCCCACATGCGCGGGTCGTTGTAGCTGAACTCGACGTGGCGGTGCGTGAACCCGCAGCGGTTGCTGCCGATCCACACGTCGAACCCGCTCCGCGCCAGGAAAAACGCCAGCGAGTCCTCGTCGTTCATGCAAAACGCGCCGGCACTCTGCAGCAGGCCGTGGATCAGCAGCACCGGGTACCGCGTGCGGCGCTGGGCCGAGGTCTCGCCGGGAACGATCACCCGAAACAGGTCGAGCACGAATCCGTCGGGGGTCACGACCGTGAACGACCGCACCTCGAGGCCGACCAGGCCCGCATAGTAGCCAATGTCGCGCACGACCTTGCGCTGCGCCTTGCTGCGGCCGGCCGCGCGCACGCGCTCGATGTCCGCAAACGGTCGCCGCGGCCGCGGCCGCACAACGCCCACGGCCGACGACCACGCGCGCTGCACGATCGCGCACACCAGCAGCGATCCAAAGAACGAGAGCGAGAACACGGTCGAGACGCCGCGGATGGCGTAGCACATGGCCGCGCTCCCGATCGTCGGCGGGCCGTACCGTCCTGGGGTCAGCGCGGCCGTCCGCGCCCCACTCACCCTCGTCGGCGCCGGCGCCGGTCGGGCCGGGGCTGTCGAGCATCGGCAGCTCAATGTCGTGGCCGGTGCGCGACGGCTGCGGCGTCGCCGACCGCGCGCTGACCGTCTGGCGGTCGGCCTGCTTGAGCCGGTCGTACGACGACGTGCGCGACTCCTCGGCGCCGACCCGGTTGGCCGCCTGGGCCGAAAGTCCCGGGCTCATTCCGCGCTCTCTGACGGGCTTGCCGTCCCGATTGAATGCCTTGGAGGACGCCAGCTTGCCGGTGTTCCACTGGATGACGATCGATGGGCGATCGCTTGGGACCTTTGCTATTTAAAAGGGCCCCTCGGGGTTTGAACCCGCGACTACTCGCTTCCCTCTGCCCTTGCCACTGCTCCACCGGCCCCACCCACGGCCCCAGCGCCGCCGATGGGCGCCCGACCGACCGCCCGGCCGCGGCCGGCGCCGCAGCCCGCGCGGCTCGCGCCGCACTTCGTGCGGCTCAATGGTGTTGTGTTGTTGCCGCGCCGGCGCCAGTCGTGTTGCGAATTGCAATCTAGACGCGCTGCGCGGCGGCGGCCGCCCCCGTGCCACGGTCTGCCGTGCCCCGTACCGGTGCAGCCTGGGCGCGGCCTACACGGCGCGGCCGGCCGCCCGGCGACTCGTGGGCGGGCGGTGCGCGGTGCGTTTGTTCCTGGCGCGCGTCCGCGCCGCACGTGCACCGGCAGCACGTGAGCCGCACGCTTGTTTGTTTCTTTGTGTCTTGTCCTCCGTCGTGCGGCGCTGGCCGCCGGCCATCGCCGCCGCGTCCGCGCCGCCGCCCTGGACCGCCGCCAAACGTAGCTATCGTACGCGTGTGCCGCACTGGGGGGCGGGGGGCGCCGGCGCCGCCGACTTGGCAGCTCCGGCAACTGGCTACGGCACCGTCGCCTGCGCCCCAGCGGCTGTCCGTCGTCCAGCCCAGCCGCGCTGGTCTCGGCACCGGCCAGGCGAGACGGAAATTATTATGGCGTCCGCATCGCAGGGGCGGGCGGGGATCGGACGGCGCAGTCGCCACCCGGCGTAGGAGACTCACCCCCACGGCGCTGGGTCCGTTCGGCGGCCGGTTGGGCCGCCCCCCTGGAACCTCGGGCTTTCTAGCGGCTACTCCGGCCGGCATCGGCCGGTAATCCCGAGATCTGTGTCAGACGGTCCCGAGCACGTACGTCATGGACCGCGCCCGTACGCAGCAGTCCCTTGCCAGCCATCGCTCGACCTCGCGCCCGTCCACGCTCGAATCGAGCCTTCCACCGCCTGCGCGGCCGTCTATGCGCAAGCGCGCCCCGCGTGATCTTCCAGCCATTGTCCTGCGCCTCGCGTTCCATGCATGGGCATTGTGCCACCCGCGGGCTACGTCCAGCCTGTACGCGCTACGGGCACTGTGCTGTGCAGGCCATGGCGTTTCGGGCACGGCGCGGCCGACAGCTACGCAGACGCGCTCCTTGCCTGGCTGCCTCTGGACGCGACCATTTTGTTTACATGATACGTCTTGTGTACTAGATGCGCCCGCCTAGTGCCGTGCTAGGTCCTGCCTTTGGCGGTGGCCGAGCCGGTCGCGCTCGATTGGGCAGCCCGGCCCTGCGCTCAGCCCTGAGTTTGCCGCTGGAATCCGACTAGGCCGCCTGCGTGGGCTGTGTTCGGCTGGCCGCGCCGGCCCTATCTCATCCGGACGTTGGCCCGCCGCTGGGCGATGCTGTGTAGGGCTCCGCCAGGAGCCCACAGGCGGCACAGACAGCCGCGCCAGCTGGCCGGTCGCGGCTGGCTGGCTCTAGCCGACCAGCGGCTTTGCGCCCGTCCGCGCGTCCCAGAGCCGGCACCACGCGAGCGGCCCCGGCGGCCGCGCAGGCGCCCCAGCGGCGCCCCAGCCACGGCGGCGAGCCAGCGTACGCTGGACGCTGGCCCTAATTCCGATTCGACGTCATCACCGCAATCTCGCGATCTTAGATCGCGTCGGGCGAGACTCGCATCCAGCTAGCTGAGTCTAGCGTGCGCCCTGCGACAGACGGCGCGCTATGCCGCCGCCGGGCTGAGCCGCTACAGCTCCGGGCCCTGGCAGGACGTCGAGGACGCGCCGGTGGCCGGGCGTACCGGCACCCGTCAGCGGGCTCTGGTCGGCGCCGCGCCACACGTGGCTACGCCTGGCGGGCCGCAGGGGTGGTCTCCTGGCTGACGCCGCGGCGACCGCCAGCACCAACGGCGGCCACCGTGGCCGTGACCGGCGTGCTGGCCGTGTGCTGGCAACCGCGAGCGCCGCACGCGGCCGGCGCCCGCGAGAAGCACGCGGACGTCCTTACTCGAGCGAGCCAAACCGCATCACTCGGCTGGCGGTCGCGGACGCGCCCGGCGGCTGCCCCGCAGCCGCCTGCACTCAGAGCCGGTTCCGGCCAGCGGCGCAGCGCCGTTGCGCGGCCGTTGCAGTCGAGGCCGCGGCGTGTTCTCGCAGGGCGGCCGCGAAGGGCTAGGCTGGCAATAAAGTTCGCATATATTAACGACGTGGCTGTCAAAGGCGCGTGCCTAATCCTAGTTCGGGCGGTTCCCAGTCTGGGCCGCACGCGAACAGAGCAGGCAGCGTCGCGCGGCCGACGGCCACGAGCGCGGCGGGCGCGAGCGCGCGCGCCGGCCGCGGTCGGCTACTGCGGCCCTGGGCGGTCTGCCGGGCGCGCCTCGCGCGGCGGCGCAACGGCGGCGGCGGCAGGCAGGCAGAACGGCGGCGCCCGCTAGCGCAGAGGCGCCGGATGTGTGTTAGTGCATGAGTCGAGGTGAGACACGGTCCACAGGCGTGGAACGGGCCCCGGCAGTCGGCACGCGGCCAGGGGCTCCGCGCGCCGGCAGCTCAGGGGGCGGTGGGCAGCGCCTAGGGCGTGCGGCGCGTCGGCTGCAGGCTTGGCGGTTCGTTTGCGCGGCGGGCGCGCGCGGTGTGGACTGCGCGGTGGCTCGGGCGGCGCGGGTGGCGGCGACTGCGCGTACGGCGGGCAGTTCGGCGGTCGGGCCGGCGCGCAGGGGCGCGGTGGCAGAGCGGGCGATAGAGCCTGGGCAGAGCACGGCGGCGGCGGGCTATTTCGCAGCAGCGCCGGCCTAGCGACCGCTAGCGACAGTTATGCGCGGGCAACAGTCGTGCTAGCCGTCGCCTGGCGGACGAGCCGCGCTAGCCGAGTTCGGCCGCAGGGCGGCGCGCGCGGGGCGCCAGGCGCCGCTACTCCGCATGGGGGCCGCAGGCCCATGCCCGGGCAAGGTGCGCGCTAGGCCAGGGCGGGCGGGCCGGGACGCGGTATGCAATACCGCACCGTCCTTGCGTCGCGCGAGGGTAGACCGGTCCCTTGCGGAGCCGTTCGGCGCCGGTACTCACATGACGCGCTAGCGCTGCGGGCGCCGGACGCCCGGGCGCGCGGCGCGCCGATCCGGACGTTGTCTGCGGCGGCTCGTTGTTCGCTGCGGGCGCCCCCTTTTCGCAGGACCGGCGCACAAATAGAGTTTGCTACTTCTAGCCAGCCCGCTGCGCATCGTCCAAACCAGCAGCAATCGGCGGCCGCCGGTGCACCGGCCGCGCGCGGATCAGCGGCGATCAGCGGCCGCAGCGGACGGTGCGGCGCCCCTCGCGGCCCCCCCGGCGCGCATAGGCGCTAGCGCGGCCGGCTACTGAGCGCGACCTGCCGCCTGCTGCAGGCTCCTGCAGGCGCCTGCGCGCGCACTGCCGCCGCTGGTCCCGATCGGGCACGGTGCGGCGAGAGCGCGCGCACTAGTGCAAACCGTCTTCCCGCTAGCCTGGCCTGGCTTGCCGGGTCGGGCCCGGTGCCGCGACGTCCCGGCGAGTGACAGGTTCATCCTGTTATTGTAACTTGTGCCGGGCGCGCGCTACGCCAAACAAGGGCGCCGCTCACGTTGCGCACCCTTTGGGCGACCACGCCCACACATCGTCCCCTTCCAGACGTTATCGTCTAACCGATTGCCGCTTGCAGGCGCGCGCGCGCACCTGCCGCCGCCCATGCCCTTTCCACCCCGGGTGCCCGTCGTTCTGTCCAATCTTACTGGCGTCGAAGCTTGCTTCTTTGAGCGTGCTCGACCAAATAGTAAGCCGGCTTATTACCTTATGTTAGGGACGACTGCACGATTAGGCCTAATTCGCCAGGACGCACGCTAGCCAACGTGTGCGCGCATCCTCTCGTGCGCTCCGCAGGCACGGTTGCGCCCAGACAAGCGCGCTCGTTCTATAATTATCGGCTGTATATATAGAATCCCACCCGCACCCGCTCCGTGGCCTGTACCGTTCCTCTGGACCTTTTGCGTGTTGCTAGTTGCAGTGAGCACATCGGCCTGACGCGGCCGCAGATATATATACTCGTGCAACACTCCCAAGCAGCACCAGGCGCCCGCGCGTGACGACGCTGAGCGCAGTGTTTGATAGGCGACTTCCCCGAGTCTCCCCGGACACGGCACTCCCGGACGCGCCCCGACAGCCCGCGCGATGGCCAACCGCCGCGGCCCGTGGTCCGCGACCGAGGATCATCGGATCCTCGAGCTGATCAACCATTATGGACCGACCAACTGGGTCCGGATCGCACAAATGCTTGGCACGCGCACAGCCAAGCAGTGCCGTGAGCGCTACCACCAGAACCTCAAGCCGTCGCTCAACCACTCGCCGATCTCTCCCGAGGAGGGCCAGCTGATCGAGCGTCTGGTGAACGACCTGGGCAAGAAGTGGGCCGAGATCGCGCGCCAGCTGGACGGCCGCAGCGACAACGCGGTCAAGAACTGGTGGAACGGTGGCGCCAACCGCCGGAAGCGCACGGGCGACCCGGTCGACGGCCGCCGCCGGTCGTCGGCCAGCCTGCCGTCGCCCACGTCGTCTGACGGCCCGGACTCGCCGTACGCGGCACCTTACTACCCGCCGCGCGCGCCGCCGCACTCGGCTGGCTCGGCCACGCCGCCGCTGGTCTCGGACAGCTCGGACGACACGAGCTCGACAGCCGGATCCGACGACGAAATGCGCCAGCGCACCGACTCGGCATCGTCGGCGGCCTCGTCCGTGACGGCTGCGCCCGAGCCCAAGCGGCCCCCTCCGCCTTCGCCGCGTCATCGCGCTGGTCGCCACGACTACTACGGCGGCTATGCGTCGCCGAGCCCGCACTACGCGACTCCCTACTCGCGACCGGCCCCGCACGCCTACAAGTGCCCGCCTCCGGCGTACGACCCTGTCGTTCGCGACCCCCGCGCGTACGAAGCGCCCAGCCACTACCAGCCCTATTACCCCCAACCGACCTACTCGGACTTCCGGTCCACTGGCCGGTCGCCCAAGATGCCGTCGTCGCCGCTCAAGGACGACCGGATGCACATCAGCAACCTGCTGGCGTGAAGCCGTCGCAAAAGTTTTGATTTATCCTGCCTTCCTTGGTCGCCTGTTCGATATTCAACTCCACCCTCTTTTCGACTCTGTACAATGGTTTGATTTCACCGCTACTGTCTATCTAATCCTGAGTTTTGTGCCTACGCTCTCTATTTTGCTTAATATTTTTGTCTATAACTTATTCTTTTGGAGTCTTGTATAATTTGTCGCTATCATTACAATAGTCTAGTGGAGTTACGCGCGGATGGATAATACTGATAATAATAATATAATTACTCTTGTCTTTGTGTTCTACATACGTCCGGGCGGGTCTGCCGTCTGGGGCCTGCAGTCGACAGTTAGCTCGCCGGGTGCGACTTAGCTGCGATCGGACGTTTGCCAGCTGGCTGGTCCAACTGCTCGGCGACGGTGTGCCTGTCGCCGTGCCTGGCCGTTCGCAAGCTATCGTGCTGCGCCATGTCGCCGACTGCGGCCGGCTGCCGCCGTCTGCCGCCGCCTGCCGCCGCCTGCCGCCGCTCGCCTATCGCTTCCGACTCCTGCGCGGCTTGGTGTCTGTGCAGACTCTCTGCGTCGATCGCGGCGTTGTGCAGCGCTTGTTTGGCGGGCGTTGCCTGTCCCAAAGGGGATATAAGTTAGAACCCAATAGAGTTAGGACGTGCAGCTCAGACAACATGGCGCGCCAAAAAAGGAAATATACATATTTAGGTTGTTTGAGGACTGGTTATTGCTTGCCGACGGTCCATTACAGGCCTAGTTCAGGCAATAGAGTTCAATTTTAAAGACCGACAATGACAGCGCCATGCTGCGCGCGACTGCGGCCGCGGCCAGGCGACGGCGCCTTCGTGACGTGCGGCCGGTGGCGAGTGGAGCACGCTGAGTGCCTATATGCGTGTCAACGTCGCAGGTCGAGGGCACGGTGTAGAGAATAGCTAGGCGAAACTGGCGCTGGCGCGTGAGCCAGGACCCCCTGTGCCGATCGCTGCAACCGAGACGGTGGGCTGATTCGGCACATCGGCGTCCGAGCGACGGTCGCGGGGCCGGGGGGAACGTCTGCGCCTGAAACGGCCGCGAGGTGACAGCAAGCGGGGCCGGATCGGGCTCTGCGCCAGCAGCAGCAGACGTGGCACCGTCGCCGGCGCCTGCGCGCCAGGTGCAGCTGCAGCCTGCCGACTAGCCGGCGTGCGTTAGTGGGCAGCTCCTGGGCAGGCACGCCCACTAGCGACCGGTGGACGTGCGTTCTGGAGCGCGACGAACGACAGCCGGCAATCGTCTGCCACTCCGGCCTTTGGTCGCTGTCACCGCTGGCATCGGCGTCACCCATCGCGACCAGCTTGGTTACGATCACAGCCAACTGTACGGCGGCTGGCGCGACCGCTCGTCTGGAACCTCCGCGGACAAAATCTGCGACACGCCGGGCTTGGCACGCGTACCGTTCGGTTGGCAGGGGACTGCGGTGGAGACCTGCTAGCTGTAGACTCGTCGCACCGGATTAAGGTTAAGGTATGTCCCGTTTCGTCTGTTCTGGCTCCTGCCGTATGTGCCCTTCGTGCATGTCAGAGCGCACGCAGCCTGGGCAAACGCACGCTCGCCGCGATGCACGACTATAATGCACGTTATGTAGCGCGCGTTAGCGTGAATCGTAGTGTGCGGCAGATTACAGCCGCCGGACACGGCTAGTGTAGCGGCGGCGTGCACGCCATGCGCGTTCGTATGCGCTTGTGGTCGGCGCCCTTCGTCTGGTCTCAGACCGGGGCGGCAGTCTGGGCGCGCCGGCGCCGCCGGCGCCGCCGCCGCGCCGCCGGACGTTGAGGCCGACACCGCAACTGCCGAAACAACGCGTCGCAGGCCGGGCTCGGAGCGCTGCTCTCGACGACTGCAGCTGCGACTGCCAACTTTGGCGGGCGCAGCCGCTGCGCCGAGTGTCTGGGTCGGGGTGTGCGGTCTAGGAGACGCCCAGGACCCAGGACACCGGTGCACTAACCCCAATCGGGGACGAAACTGAATCCCCGGGGCAACCCAGCGAGTCCGCTAGGTCCGGACCTCGGCCCATCGTAGCGACCTGCGGTGCCCGCCCGGCAGCGGTCCCGAGCCCGCGACGTGCCGCAGTGTCGGGTCCAGCACACCGGGCGGACTGCCCTCGTCGTGTCCTGGAATCTGAGACACAAATGCGTCAGAGATAATTCCGGGCCCAGACTAGGTTTCATGCGCGCCGTACCGCGTACCAACAGGCCTCTGTTAAGGTTCAACCAAGGGTTCATTTCGCCGGCAGCCTCCGGACCACGCGCCGTGTTCTGGAATGTCCCCGGCTGCCCACTCTGGAGCGGTCACGCAAGGGGTCCTCAAGCGCTTCTGACCAAATGATGAGCCAGTCCAAAGCCGGTTGCACCACACTTGGCCGCCGCATACGGCAAGCGCGGCTGGCCTTCGCCCTCGCGTGTTTCAGCAACCACGCGGGCTGCAGCGGCGTCTGCAGCAACGCCACGCCCAGCGCGCCCTTGCGCACACGCCTGCCTCGCACGCGCCGCTGGCCAACGCCATCAACGGCATTGCAGCGCTGCTGCAGCAGCCGACCTTGTAGTCCGGCCAGACGTGCGTGCGTGCGCTGGTCGCGTCCGACACGTGTAGACGCGGGTCTATGCGCGCGTGCGTTGCCACCGACCCACCCGGGCTGTCACCTGAGCGCTGAGCTGGCGCGGGTGGAGGTGTGGGGTTCGCGGGGCCGGAGTTAGGTGTCAATGGCGCCAAAGGTTATATCGAAAGGCGCCAGTGGTTTAGCGGTAAAATCTGTCGTTGCCATCGACAGGCCCCCGGTTCGACTCCGGGCTGGCGCATTTTTTTTTTGCGCGCCGCGACTTGGCGAACTGTCTCACCGGCTGCGCGTTGCCACCGTGTGTTTGCCGCCGTTGTGGACCGAGCGCGGGTAAGACACATGCCCGAAGCAGGGGTGTTCTCTTACCCGGCTGGCACCGTTGCCCGCAGATGTTACCCGGAACATCGCGACCCGTTACCCGGGCTGCACGGTTTTTCGCGCCGCCGCGCCCTGACCGCTCCGACGTCTCTTTTGCTCTCGGTACGCCGCAATGTCCCACAGACCGGGCGGACACACCGGTGGCGCTGCCGTCGGAGCCCCCCGAGCGTCTGACCAGGCTGCCGCGTCGCGGGCTGCCGGATCGCGCAAGCGAAAGTCTGAAAACGCGGCTCCAGACCGGCCGTCGAAAGGACCACGAACGGCCGGATCGGGCGGCCAGCACCGTCCAGCGCGCACTGCCCGTCGTCTAGACGCACGCTACATTGCCACGCAGAGCAGCGAGACTGCACTCAAGGACGGCCAGCTCGACGTCGGCCATTATGTCGCCGCCCGCGCGTTCGAGACTCAGCAAATGCTGCGGGCGCTCAAGGCCGGCCGCGACAACCAGAAGCAGCAGGCGTTCCAGGCTGTGCCGCGGTCGCTGCGGCGGCGTGCCGCCAGTCATCATCTCAAGCGGCTGCCGGCACGATTCCTGGCGCGCGCGCTCGAGCAAGAAAACGCCCGCAGGCGAAACGGCGAAGAGACGCGGGTCAAGCCCCGCCAGCGAGTGACCAAGCTCACGCAGCGCAAGCAGACCGCGTACCGGCTGCGGCTCTATGCTGAGCGGCGCGCCGCGAAACGCACCCGGCCTGACACGACCAACGCGCTCGTCGTCACTGCCCGTCGAATGTATCTTCCGGTCGGCGTCAACGAGCGGGCGGTGTACGTCGTGCGCGACCGCAAGTTCCGCGCCCGCCAGCGCGACAAGATTTGGCTACCGACCCATCTCTGGAACGCCAAGCGGGCCCATCTGAGCACGCACTGGGGCTATTCTGTGGTCGACCATCCAAACGAAAAGTGTTTCCGGCCGACCCATCGCACTCAGGCGCACACCCGCAACCGCAACGAAAACGCGGTGGTGTTTGACACAACATACGTGGCCAACCTCGTGCTGGCCGGCCCGGCAGCGGCCTGTGCGCTGGTCGTCAACCAGCTGTCGGGAGGCGCGGCTGGTCGGGGGGCCTACACCCCGGGAACGCGTGTGTTTGAGGGCAGCGCTCTGGCCGCCAATGGCGGCCTGCTCGGACCTCTGACGGTGTTTTGGCAGCCCGAGCGACTGTTGGAAGACGCCGGGACGCGCCAGGTGCTCGTGCGCGTGCACGCAGCCATGTTTGATGATGTCTGGGACCGGCTGATGGAGCTGGCCGGTCCTGCGGACGTTACCGTCCACGACTGCCGGTTCGCGCTGGGCTCGATCGAGCTGTTCGGCCCCGATCCCGAGGCTGCGCTCCGCAAAGCTGTGGCCATGGCTCCTGAGCTCGCCGCCGACGGGCCCGCGCATCTGCATATCGGCATGGCCTGGCAGTACATGTTTTACGATCCTCGGACGTACCCTTCGGTCAGCTGGCGCCGGCCCAAGGCGCGGTCGGGCGGCGGCAGCCTGCAGACACAGCCCTTGGACGACGCGGGCCGAGAGGCTATTGCAGCGCGAACTGCAAGCGTGTTTTCGGCGCGTGGACGCAGTGTACGGCCGGTTCGTCAGGCTGCCGCAGCCAGTTTGGTCGGCCGCCGATTTGGCGGCCGTCCGGACGCAACAGCAGCTGTGGCGGGGGCGAACGGCACAACGTACTATGCCGACGACGTCCTGGTGCCTGGCCTGGTCTACCGACAGCGGTCGGGTGGGCTGACGATGGTTTTGCCCTGGCAGTGGGTGCGGCACTTCTACAGCCGGCTGGCCGTCGGCGGCCAAAACATGTTTGGCGGCCTCAACCAGTACCGGCAGATCATGGCCGAGCGCGGCCGGGCGTACTTCCCGGACGACTTTCCGGCAACGCCGGCCGGTGCGGCTGCAAATGCCGAGCAGACGGCGGCGCGTCGGCTGTACTGGGAACGGCGGCCGCCAAGCAAGCGCACAAACTATGAGCGCGTGCGGCTGGCGGCAGCCGACGGCGAGGGCGAGCTCGGCGACCCGTTTGCATGCGACTGGTCTCTGCTACGCGGGTCCGTCGACGACGAAGACAAGGTCCAGGTGGAGGCCCTGGCCAGCGGCACCCGCGGCGTCCACGACGGCCTGCTGACAGTGCAGCTGGTCGTCATCTCGCGCGGCGCGCCGGGCCCCGCAGCTCGCGTCTATGCGATTCCTCCGGACGCCCACGAACAGTGGATGGCGCTGCAAAGAGACCGCAAGATCGTCCCCGGGCGGGCCGAGTATCCGCCGTGTCCGTCGAAGGAATACCTCGTCGGCTTTGCTACAACTGCCGGTTTCAATCTGCAGAACGGACAGGGCGGCGCGACGGCCAGCGTGCTGTACGCGCGGGCCCGGCGGCTGCGCATGCTCGGCGACAGATACTGCATAGTCCGAGACTCGGGCGAGACGTACGGGCGACTGGCGGTGGTCAAGACATGTGAATAGATAATACAAGCGGGTAGTCCCTGACAATGTCTGTAGGTCCAGAGCTTGGCCTAAGCCATGTCCTGGACGACGGCGAGGATGAAGCGCGTGTCGGGCACGACCAGGAGCTCGTGGTCGCGCGTGCGCAGCCGCAGAAGCCGAACCTCGTCGTCCGCAAAGAGGTCCGAGGCGATGGTGGCCGATGCCGACACGAGCTGGACGCAGCTGCGGGCGTATCGCCGGGTGAGGTCGTCGTCGACCGCGGTCTTGGAAGGGCTCTGGGGGGGCGCGAGGGTTGATCTGAGGACGGCCCCAGAGGCGCGATCGAGGACGAGCACACCGCGGACAGAGTGCTTGGCCGCGATGCGGCCGAGGATGGACTCGATCTCGCGAGTGTCGGCGGGGGAGAGGGTGCCGGAGACGGTCGCGGGCGCCAGGATGGAGGCCATGCGGTCGGGGAAGGGACGCGGCCGGGAAGAGCGCGCCGCAGCGCGTGCGGCGAGGTAGCGCGCGGCTAAGCCACTGATGGCGCACCAGTGTGGCGGTCACCGCCAGGCACAGCCGGCAAGAGAGCTACGAGCGGGCATACAACAAGGCGAGCGAGCACGACTACGTGGAGTGCTGGAGAGCGTTGGAGAGCGCAGGCAACGGGCTCGACGCGGCATCCAGTCGATTTGGCGCTGAGTGGAGTCGGTCGGCGATGTAGACCTGAAAGCACTCCAGCAGAGCCTGCGCCAAGCCTGTGCAGCAACCTTTCCGGGGAGCCACAGCGGAGTGGCTCCTGGGTCGTCCTTGCGCAATCGCAGTAGCGTTCGGGAGGCGAGGCGGCCCTCAATACAGGCGAAAACTTTTTGAACAATTCACAGCAGATTTTGATTATACATGAATAAACGATCTATCTGTTCGACGTCTAAGCAGTCGTCGGGGCCGGGTTCATTCTGCGCTTGCCGTTGGTGAGGGTGACGTTGACAAACCGGCCTGAGGAGTCAGTACAGCTAAAGAGGGATCACGTACGGGTGTAGAGAATGCGCTTGTGGGCGCGGCCCTTGGGGACCTTCTTCTTCTCCTGCTTCTCGACCTTGGGGGTCTGAGACTTGACCTTACCGGCACGAGCGAGCGATCCGTGAACTTTTCCCTGACTGTTAGCGGTGTCCCGGGGGGAGGGGCAACATACCATTGTGATGATGAATGATAATGATGATGCGTGCAGGCAGAGTTGGGCCGGAGAGTATATGGTACGGCGGGCGGTGATGTGGGTTGTGGGCGGGAACGGCGGCGGACGGTGTGACTGTGTTAGGGTTGAGCCCTAGACATGGGAAGTGCGGGATGATGGGCGCCGGGTAATTCCGGTGGGCTGTCAGCACGTCAGCCGGCCCGCCACGCGTTGGGAGCGTCCGGACCGCGACAGCGATACCCAGAGGCACTAGCCGCTGATCCGCGGCTGCAGCGCACGCCCACCAGGCTAAGGTTACTGCAACGGGCAAGCGTGCTGGATATATGGCCAGCAAATTAATGGCGAACGCACTAGGCCGGATTCCACGCGCGTAAGGTTTTCCGTGGAACGCGCTAGTCTGAGCTAGGGAAGCCGCTAGTCCCGTTGCGCGCGGCGGTTTCTAATGATTTCATCATGGGCCGCGTGGGAAAATCACAGAGCGAAAATCAGGAAAATCAGGGAAAATCATGTCATCACTACTCCACGCGACATGGGGGTCGCTCGCCTTTACACACCCGACCCGGCCAACACGGCACGGGCTCGGCAGCGGGGTTCCGCCGAAGCCGGCGGAGGGTGCCGCTTGCCAGTAGGTGGGGGGAGGGGCGCACGTAGGGCTCGCAGCAGCGGGGCCGTGGCGGGCAGGCAAGGTGGTGCGGCGGCTACAGCGGTGTGGAACGGCCGCGCAGCGCGGCTGGCGCAGCTGGCGCAGCGGCGCCGGGCGGCCACTAGCCGCGCCACGACGGACCGGCGGGCTACGGGGGGCCGCGCGCCGGCAGGCCGGCGGTGCCCCGCCCCCCCTCCATGCGTCCCCCGGCACGGTGCCCTCGGACGGACGCAAGCCCCGCGCGCCCACCGTGGACGCCGATCGGCTGCGGCCGATAATCGCGCCGCCGTTGTCCTGGAGTGAGCACAGGGCGCGCGGACGGTGGACCCAATGCGGTGGCGCCATGCGCGGGCGGCGGGCGAACATACGTAATTCTGCATACTGCAGCGCGACTGCAGCGCACCTGCAGGCATCCAGCCCGTTTCGGCCAGGCGCACCCAGGTTCCCGGCTCGCCGCGCCATCTGCTGCCTAAACGAGCGCGTCAGACGGCGGCCCGGCCCGGCTGCGAGGGGGCGCAGGATCCGCGCGCCAGTGCACTATCGGGGCTGCAGGGCCCGCTAGCCGCAGCTGCTGTTTCCAGAACCTTTACCGGCAGCCAAGACGGCGTCCGTGAACATTCCCAACAAAAACAGGCCGGCGCATTTGCGTTCGGGTACCCAAACCCGCGGTCTCCGCCTTTCCGAGTTGGGTATACTGGGGTGCATGTCCTTCCCAGCGTATACTAGTTCAGTGCAAAGAACAGACGCCGAAGCCAATCGAATCAGCTGCCAAAACCCAAACGTGCGTAAATCTCCGTTTATTTTACTCGCTTTTGGCCCACGCCGCCTACTTCTAGCACCCTTAACCTCGATTAGCCTTTCCGCGGCCATCAGACCTGCCGCGCCCACGCCATTTTGACTATTTCCGCCCGGTTTCGCTCTTTTTAGTGTCTACCGACAAGGTTTGCCGCGCGCCGCGCCCGCAGACTCCAGGCGATCGTCGACCGCCGGCTGCGCGGCAGCGCCACGGCGCCACGGGCGCGGCCGCTCGCCGCCGCCGGCCGCGCCAGCCGTGCGTGCGCCGCCACCGTAGATCGCCGGGGGGCCCCCGGCCGCGCCGCCGCGCCGCCGCGCCCGCCCGCCGCGCCCGCGCGCCCGTGGGCGGGCACGCGGCGGGGCTCGCGTGCGGCCGCGGGGCCACGGGCCGCGCCCGGCGGTGGCGGTATATAGCTGCCGGCCACGGCCGTTGGCCTGCGCCCCAGACAACCGAGGACCGAGTTGGAAATTAAAATTAAGCTCTCGCTGCCAGGCTATCTGCGTTCGCCAGGCTGGCCTACGGTCGCGGCAGCCCGTCCGCTCGTATTAATCCTTCCCGTTTCCCGACCGGAGTTTTGCAATCTCGGCCCCCGACCGTGCCTCGACCCCCTCTCCGCTACCAACGGCCCCCGGGCCCGTGCTAACGCCCACGTCGACGGCAGATCCCGCGCCGCCACCACCACCGTCCGGGCCGCCGCCGAGGCCGCCGCTATATAAGGCCTGACGGCCCATGCCCGCGGCCGAACCCGCCCTGCCCAACCCCGCCTCGACCACGGCCCGCACCAGACCCATGGACGATCGCACACTGCTGCTGCCCGGCCTGTCCCGGCGGTTCCAGTCCGAGTCGGCCGTGCCCCGGCTGGCGCCGCTGCCGTCGCCGGGGCCGCCGCGACCCGGCCTGCCCGGCTCGTCGTACTCCTACTCCTACTCAGCCGCGCCGCCGCTGCCGTCGCCCCGGACCGCGTCGCCGGCGTCGCTCGAGTCCTACCGGCTGCGCGCCGGGCCGGCGCCGTCGCTGCCGTCGCTGGCGACGATCTTCGACGGACCGCGCCGGGCGCCGCCGTCGCCGCGCGTGGCCTCGCCGGCCTCGTCGTTCACGTCGCCGGCGACCGCCTCGACCTCGACCGCGCCCACGTCGCTCTCCGGCCTGCCACCGCCGGCCAAGCTCCTGGCCGATCCGGGCCACTCGGTCCTGCACACGCTCGCCGACTTTGCGACCGCCGAGCGCCACGACCAGCTCGCCGACAGCGCCCGCCAGAACGTTGGCGCGCTGCCGCCGCCGCCGCCGGCCGGCCCGAGCTACTTTCCGCCGGTGCCGCCGGCGCCGGCGCCGGTCGCCGCGCCGCCCGCGGCCGCTGGCGGCCGCCTCCTGCCCAGCCCGGGCCACCCGAGCCCGGGCCACCCGATGGCCGCGCCGCCGCCGCGCGGCCAGTACTACTACGACGACTACTACCGCGCGGACGAGCGCGCGCCGTCGCCGCCGTCGCCAGCCAAGGCCAAGCCGCCGGCGCCACAGCAGGACCGGTACGTGTGCCCGGTCTGCGCCCGCGCGTTCTCCCGGCCGAGCAGCCTACGCATCCACTCGCACTCGCATACGGGCGAGAAGCCGTTTGTGTGCAGCCATTTTGCGTGCGGCAAGGCCTTTTCTGTGCGCTCCAACATGAAGCGGCACGAGCGCGGCTGCCACCACGTCTAGCGGCATAGATCATGTGTAATGTCATTGTATTGTAGGATTGCGCGTTGGAGGTTTGGTTTTTGCTCGGCATCGGGTCATAGATTCACATGTAACAATCGAAGCGCGGCGTCGCCGCGCGTGTACTTTTACTACAGGTCGTCCCAGCCAAAGATGATCTCCTGGGCCTTGCGGCCGGTCCAGCCCAGCCAGCCCTGGCGCGCGCGCTTGGCGGGCGGCGCGCCGCCGTCGGCCGCGCGCTTGGGCGCCGGCTCGTCGCCGTAGAGGATCGAGGCCAGGCCGCGCAGCGTCTGGGACGACGAGAGGCCGCCCTTGCGCTCGCGCTCCTTGAAGATGCCCTCGCTGGGCTTCATCTCGAGCCGGCGGCCGCCGAGGGCGGGCACGGACGCGGCGCGGTTGAGGACGCGGCCGGGCGGCAGCTCGCGCGGCGTGGGCGGCGTGGGCGGCACCGGCGGGTACATCGCCGGCGAGAGCGGCGAGCCGTCGAGGTCCATGGCCTCGGCGCGCAGCCGGCCGGGCGTCGTCGGCGCCGTGAACGCGTTGTGCGGCACGCACCCGACGGCGTAGCCGCCGATGATCCGGCCGTTCTCGGCCAGCGCGCGCGACGCGGCCGCCGCCGTCGTGTACGTGATCTTGAGCCAGTTGCGCCCGGTCTCGACCGGCACCGGCTCGCCGCGGCCGTCGCCGCCGGCTGCCAGGTGCTCCAGGATCGACCCGAACCGCGCAAAGTGCCGCACGACCACCGGCGTCACCGACGTCGGGAACCCGAACACGACCACCGACGCGCCGCCCTTGGCCGGCGACTCGTCCGCCCACCGCTCCTCGCGCCGCTCTGCCGGCGCGGCCGGCACCTGGAACGCAAACGGCGCGGCCGAGTCGTACATGCTCTCTGTGGGCGGCAGGTCGTCGTCCGCCACGTGCACGCCCGCGCCCGTGGCCGCCGGCCCGCGCCCGCCCGGCTTGGGCGTGCCGAACGACGGCCCGCCGAACCTGCTAGCCGTTGTCGTTGATCTGTCGTCAGCCTGCGCGTGCGCTCACTTACGGGCTCGATGGCCGGTACGCCTGCGCCGACAGCGACGCCGGCCGCTCCGGCGTGTACAGCGCGTTCTTGTACCGCATGTGCGTCAGGTGCGACGGAATCATCCGCCGCTGCTCGCCGGCCCCGCCGCGCCCGCTGGCCCACGACGGCGTCGGCGGCGCGTTGCGCCCGGGCGACGGCCCGCCAAACCCCGTGTTTTGATCGCCGAACGGCGTTCCGAACGGCCCGTTGCTGCCGCCGGCCTGCGCCGGCGTGCCCTGCCCGCCGAACTGCCCTACGACCGACATCTGTGCCGATCCCTGTCTGTGTCGTGCTGCGTGCGATCTGCGGAATGTGCTGGGTGGGTATCAAGCGTCAAGCGGCTCGTCAAATTTTCACCAAAACACGCGCCGCGCGGGAGCTGGCGGGCGCCAGCGCCTGCGCTGCCCGCGCCACGCGTCCGGTCGCGCTCGATCTGCGTCTGCCGATAGCAGGGGTGCGGACGCGTCGCCTGCGCGCGCCTGGACGCGAGCGGCGCGAGCTTGGGGGGGGCAGCGACGTGTTTTGGCGGCCGCCGGCCGGCAGAGCGGGGAGGCTCTGCACGACGCGCCGGTGGCTCCGACGGGACGCGAGCCGGCCGACGGCTGCTTGGGGCCGCTGGCTGCCGGCAGGCGCGCGCGCAGGCCGCCGGAGCTCCAGGCGCGGCCGCGGCAGCCGTCTTGTCTACGGGCGGGCGCGGCCGGCAGGCCGACCACGGCCCTCCCGGCGCACCCAACCCTACCAAACATCTACCAAACACCTACCAAACATCTACCAAGCGGAACTCAGCCGCAGCGGCATGTCCGGGCGTGTCTCGTGCGACCGCGGCTATATGCGCGCGGCTGGCCCGCCGAGCCGCACGCCGTGCGGCGCCCCGCCGCGACTCACCCGCCGCCGCACGGCTGCCACCTGCGCCAGCTCTGCGGCCGGGATAGATAACCGCTTAGGACGGTGCCAATGCGTAGTTCGACCCGGTGGCGACTCCGTCCAAGCCGCTTCGGGCGCCAAACCGAACGTCAGGGTTTGCCCGGTTGACGCACCTGACGTCTCGCCACCCTGTCGGCCCGACCGGTAGATCCCGCCGGCGCTGTGATCTGCCGCGGTGTCGATGGCGTGGCTGGGGTGCCTCGGCTGAAGCTGCGGCTGAAGCTTCCACGCGCCACGTGCCATATAGCCGCGTGGGCCTGGACAGGGCGGCGGCACTCGTCGGAGGCGCAGTCTGTGGCGTGGACGCCTGAGGGATGGCGGCCTGGCTCGACGGAGTTGCCGCTGGAGGCTCGGTGTGGGCCGCCGCCGAACGCACGCATGTAGCTTATGGCTGGGCGCTCGGCGGCGACTCCGGCGAGGGTGCGCCCTGCGGCGGCGGCGGGCGCCTGCTGGCGGCGGCCTGGCTCGGAGTGGCCGGCGGAGGCTCGTCGCGGCCTACAGGGCTACACGCGCGCGGCGGCGACCTGCCGGGCCCGTTGCGGCTATATGCGGCTATATGCGGCTACATGCGAACGCGCGAGCCCCGGCGATCCGGTCCGGCGCTCTGCTGGCGGCTGGCGGGGCCCGCCAGGGAGCGCGCCCTTGGCGCCGTCCAAAGCTGACTGCGGATCGGGCATATAACCGCAGTACAGTCGAAAGCCTTTGGCGGAGTTTCCGTCGAGGGCGCGCCGGCAGGGCCCGCCGCCGCGGGCACCTCGACCAGGTCGCCGTCGCGGGCACCTCGACCAGGTCCGCCGGAGGCCCGCTGCACTTCCAGGCGAGCCCTCCGGGCAGCTCCGCCAGCTGTCCTTGCGGCAGGCTACGCAGACTCGGGACGCAACGGCGTCGAGCCAGCGCCCGGCAACGGCGGCCACGCATTCTCGCGCGCCGTCGGCCGAGATCCGAGGATCCGGCATCGCCGCATACGCCCAAGATCGACCGGCACTGCCGCTCCTCGGAGGCTTGGCAGCTCGGCGGCGACACTTTCGGCGGCCACTTCGGCGGCACGCTCGGCGCCGACACACCTCGGCCAGATCTTCGGGCTCGCGTGGACCTTCTACACGCGCCGGACCAAGCCCGAAACCCGAAGGTCTCTCGGGCGGACATATCCATGGCCTGGTACCGTCCACGGCGACTTGTCGCCCTTCGGGCTGCCACGCTCGGCAGCGACACGGCCGTAGGATCGCGTACCTGAGCCTCCGGCGGCGGCCCCGTCAAGGGCGGCTGCGGCCGGGCCGCGCGGCGCACGTAGCCCGTCGCGTCCGCGCGGCGCGGCGCGTAGGGCATATAGCCGCAGTTGGGCGAAAGTGGCCCGCAACGGCGGCCAGAACGAGCATTTCTCCGGACGCAGGCCACGCAGACGCGACATACGGCGGCGCGTGAGCGTACGCAGCGCCCACCGCCCACCGGTTCACGGAGATCCCGAGACCCTGATCAGCCGCTGACGCCACGCTGACCTAAGCCGGCCGAGACAGGTCGCGCGGCCGGCGGCGGCCGCGCTCCGGACCGCGGGCGAGTCAGCGGCGGCACTAGACTTGCGCCGGCACGGCGGCAACGGGGCGAATCGCGATAAGCACGTGCTCGCGCCGCACGCGGTGCGGCTCGGGCCGGCTGCGCCGGCAGACGGCCGTCGCCGCCGAGCCGTCGCCGCCGCGGCCGAGCAGCGCGCGCCCGCACACGTGCCCGGGTCCTGCCAAGGGCAGCGAGCCGGCCGGGAGCCGGCCGGGGCCGCGGGCTGCTCAGGCCTCGGTGTTCTCGTTGGGGGTCTGGGCAAGCGCAGCAAGCGCGCTAGCGCACGCCCTAGACGTGCGCTAGGGTTGCATGAACGCAGCTACGCTAGCGGCGCAGTAGCGGCCTTCTATGCACGTCCAGCCGTGCTAGCGGCTTGGCGGCGAATTATGTCATGGCAACTTTAGCGAACCGCGCTGGCGGTGGGCCGCGGCCACGCCGCGGCGTCTATCTGAAGACCATCTTCTCGACGAGCTCGGCGTTGCGCTCGAGCGCGACCGCCTCCGAGGCCTCGTCCGACACGCTCTTGTCGAGCGCGAGCTTGGTGTTGGCGAGCTGCAGGATGGCCTCCTCGATGGTGTCGCGCGTGACGAGCCGCACGACGCGGACCTCGCGCGTCTGGCCCACGCGGTGCGCGCGGTCCTCGGCCTGCTTGTCGTCGTGCGGGTTGAAGGACATGTCGAAGATGACGACGACGTTGGCGCACGCCAGGTTGATGCCGAAGCCGCCGGCCTTGGTCGACAGCAGGAAGACGTCGATGTCGGTCTCGTCGTAGAACTTGTCGATGAGGTCCTGGCGGACCTCGACCGAGGTCTGGCCGTCGAGCCGCAGGAACGACAGGCCGAGGGTGTCGAGCACGGCCTCGAGGATGTCCAGCGTCTGCGTGAACTGCGAAAAGACCAGGAAGCGGTCGCCGGGCTGCTTGCGGCGGACGAGCAGGTCGACGAGGCGGTCGACCTTGCCGGAGCGCATCCACTCGTCGTGGGCGAGCGCGTGGCGCGCGATGGACGGGAACTTGAGGCAGAGCAGGTGCAGCTCGTAGTCGGACATGACCTCCATGTCCTCGAAGATGTAGTCCTGGTTGGCGTCCGCGTAGCGGTCCTCCTTCATGATGTCGCGGGCCATCTGGCGGAGGATGGCCGGCGTGTAGAGCCGGCGGAAGAGCAGCGGGTGCACGGCGGCCTTGCGCAGCCGCATGAGGATGTTGGACGCAGCGCGCTCGGCCTTGGTCAGCTGCTTGCCGGCCTCGCGCGCGGCGATGCTGCGGCGCGAGGCCGCCAGCTCCTCGGCGTAGATCGCGTGCTGCTCCGGCAGCAGCTCGCAGTACTCGACCGCGTGCGTCTTGCGCGGCAGGTGCTTGAGCACCTGGTCCTTGCGCCGGCGCAGCACGAACGGCGTCATCATGGCCTTGGCCCGCGCGATGCGCTGCTGCGACAGCAGCGCGTTGCTGGTCTCGTGGTCGGTCGTCCGCGCGCGGTGGCGGAACACGCCCGCGAGGTCGTCCTTGCGCTCCTTGAAGAGCTGCGGCAGGATGAACGCCAGCAGCGCGACCAGCTCCTGCAGGTTGTTCTGCAGCGGCGTGCCCGTCAGCAGCAGCCGGAACTCGGCCCGCAGCTTCATGAGCTTGGCGTAGCGCTCGCTCTCGGAGTTCTTGAGCAGGTGGCCCTCGTCGTACACGCACGCGTTGAACCGCAGCGACCGCAGGAAGCCGCAGTCGAGCGCGGACCCGCACGCCAGGTTGTAGGTCGTCACGAGCACGTCGAACGCGGCGTCCTTGCGGCCGAGCCGGGCCCGGATCTCGTGCCGGTCCTGCTGCGAGCCGTAGTACGGCTCGACGACGAACGACGCGCAGAACGTCTTGAACTCGCGCAGCCAGTTCTCGAGCGTGGACGACGGCACGACGACCAGGTGCGGCCCGCCGTGGCCGATCTCCTTGAGGTGCGCCAGGAACGACACGACCTGGCACGTCTTGCCCAGGCCCATCTCGTCCGCCAGGATGCACGACAGCTTCTTCTTGTACAGCAGCGACAGCCAGTTGATGCCGACCTGCTGGTAGTCCTTGAGCTGCACGCCCGGCGTCAGCAGCGCGGGCTGCCGGGCGAAGTAGCCGCCCTTGGTCTGCCGGGCGTCCTCGTCGTCGCCGACGTCGACGAGCTCGAGCTCGCCGTCGCCGGTCTGCCCGCGCACGTCGATGCCCCACTTGGCGATCGCGTCCGAGACGACCGCGCCGAGCTGCTCGCACTTCTGGATGAGCGAGTCCACGGCCTCGTAGCCGCCGAGCGTGGTCAGCGCGGCCTCGACGGCCTTGGTGCCGGCGGGCTTGCGCGCGCGGCGCGCGCGGCTGCCGGCCTTCTTCTCGGCGGCGTCGTCGGCGGCCGTCAGCTCGCGCACGGCGTCCAGGTCGGCGTAGGGCCGGCCGGCGACGACGGTCTCGGCGAAGTCGAGCGCGCACCCGGCCACGTCCGCCACCACCTCGGCGGCGGCCGTGTTGAGCAGCGTCAGCAGCTGCGCCTCGAGCGCGGCGCCGTCGTCGCTGGACTCGGCGCTGGCGTCCGAGTCGCTGTCGTTGTCGGCCGCGACCTCCTCCGAGTCGCTGTCGCCGGGCCGCCGGGCCTTGACCAGCCGCCGGCGCGGCGCGGCGGCCGGCGCGGCCACCACGATCACGTCGTCGCCGTCGTCGCCGCCCTTGGCCGGCGTGGCGCTGAACTTCTCGAGGATCGAGCGCGCGGGCCGCGTGATGTCGCGCTTCGACGTCACATGCGTCACCGTGGGCGGCGACGACCCCGCGCCGCGGGCCGTGTACCGCGGCGAGTTGAGGTCCACTGCCGTGAGCTCGTCGTCCTGCGACAGCCAGTCGGCCGCGTCCTCGAACGTGTGCTTGAGCCGCACGGCCGCGTGCAGCCGCGCGTCCGAGTACGTCGGGAAGACGCTGCGCAGCCGGTCCACGGTCTTGGCGTCGGCCGCGGCGCGGTCGGGCGTGTCGACGTCGACGACGGCCACCGGCCGCGCGGGCGCGGGCTGGCGCTGGACGAGCCGGCGGCGGGCCTGGCCGGCGCCGCCGTTCGCGCCCGCGCCCGCGCCCGCGCCCGCGGCCCCGGCGCCCGCCCCGCCCACCCCCGGGCTCGGGCTCCGGCTCGAGTCCGACAGCGGATCGATCCGGTTGGCAAACTTCTGCAGAAAACTGCGCATGCTCGCGTCGCCGCTAAACGACGACGTCGGCGTCGTCGCGCCCGCCTCCGCGCCCTTGGCCGGCCGCCCAAACAGCAGCGGGTGCTGGCCGGCCGCCTTGGCCACAAACTGCGTCCGCGGCGTCGGCTCCGGCCGCCGCCAGCGCGCGTCCGCGGGTGCGCTCGGCGACGACGCCGGCACCTGCAGCACCGGCTCGTCCGCGCGCGCGCGCATCGGCAGCTTGTGGCCCGATCCGCCCGCGGCCGCGCTGCCGCCCGATCCGACCGATCCGTACCCGTCGGCGTCGCTGCCGTCGGTGTCGGTGCGCTGCCGCTTGAACGCGGGCTCGGAGCTCATGGCCGCGATCGTATTATTCGAGCGATCGAAGCGCGTCCGCCACCCTGGCAGCCTGCGAAATCAATCAACCGACAGAGACGACTGGCCTGGTCCGCACGGCTTGCTCGTCCACGGATCGCTGTGGTGCGGTCTCGTGCTGGCGTGGGAAAGCCTGAGTCTGGCGAGGTTTTTTCAGCGTGCATCACGACCCGCTGCGCTAGTGGCTCGCGTCGCCACGATGGATGCATTATGGTACAGAAGGCCGCGCCGCACGGCGTGCGGCTGGCATATAGCCGCATGTAGCCGCAGGCGCATGTAGCCGCAAGCGCATATAGCCGCATATAGCCGCGCTGCGGCACGGCGCGCGCGGATAGCCGCTGCAGCATGGACGAGCCTCCGGCGGCGACTCCGTCGGGGGTGGCCCTGCGGGCGCTCCAGCGGTGCTGCGGCCGGAGGCTCACGGAACGCATATAGCCACTGCGGGCGGCACGAGCCTCCGGCGGCGACTCCGTCGGGGGTGGCCCTGCGGGAGCTCCAGCGGTGCTGCGGCCGGCAGGCCACCCTCGACGGAGTCGCCGCCGGAGGCTGTACAGGCATATAGCCGCTGCGCGCCCTGCGGAGTTCCAGCAGCGCCGCCCGCAGGGCCACCCTCGACGGAGTCGCCGCCGGAGGCTCGTGCCGCGCCGCAGCGGCTATCCGCGTCCCGTGAGCCTCCGGCGGCGACTCCGTCGAGGGTGGCCCTGCGGGCGGCGCTGCTGGAGCGCGCAAAAGCATATAGCCGCATATAACCGCACGGGCCGTGCCGGCCCGGCTCTGATTTGTGGCTGCATATAGCCGCCGGGTGGCGCCGCGAGCCGCCGCCGGCGCGCCGCACGCCGTGCGGCGCGCTACAGCCGGCCCCAGCCCACAGACATCCCCAGCGCGTCCACGCCGCGGTCCGGCGGCAGCCGGCGCTTGCGCACGCGCGGCCGCGTCTGCTTGCGGCCGTACGTGACCGCGTCGGCCACCACGCCCAGCGCCGACGCCAGCGAGCCGTCCGCGACGGCCGACACAGACACGACAACGATGGTCTGGAGCAGGTTGCGGAAGTGCGCGCTCGAGTACGTGTCCAGCTGGAGCACGCGCGAGAGCTCCTGCGTGTCGACGCCGTCCGCGGCCCAGTAGACAATGAGCAGCGAGAGCTTGTAGGACGAGTTGCGCAGCAGCCGCAGGACGGCCGCGCGCAGGGCGCCGCGGTCGTGCTCGAGCTTGGCGCGCACGTCCGCGGCCGGGTCCGTGAGCCCGCACTCAAACACGAGCGCGCCCACGTTCTCGTACGTCTCGACGGCGGTCTCCATGGCCGCGAACGTGACCGTCAGCGTCGGGCGCTCGATGGTGTGCGCAAACGTGGTGCCGTTCCACTCCAGGCCGAGCTTGCGCCGCAGCCAGAGGCCGGCCGGCGCGTCCCAGTCGCCCGAGAGCACGGCCACGTCGAGCATGCCGTCGAGCATGCCAGCGGCCGCGAACGTGCGCTCGACGGCCGGCACAAACACCTGCGCGAGGTCGACCGGGTGCCAGAGCGCCTCGGCGGCGGCGCGGTCGCGGTCGACGGCCTCGAGCCGCTCGGTCTCGGTCAGGAAGTCCTCGCGCGGCCGCGACACCCGCCGCTGCTTCTTTGCCGGCCGGCCGAGGAGCTTGGACGCCTCGAGGAACTGCTCGCGCCGCCGCTCGCGCCGCTCGTGGTCGCGGAAGCAGCGCGCGGCGACGGCGGCGACCTGCCGGCACGCTGCCCGGAGGACGCTGCGGCGGTGGGTCTCGGCCGCGAGCGCGTCGAGGGCCGACGGCCGCAGCTGGGCTCGCACGAGGTCCGCGAGCACGGCCCGGGCGACTGCGTCGACGGCGGCGGCGCGCGCTGCCCGCCGAGCGACTTCGGTGTCGTAGGCGGCCTGGGCGGCCGATCGCGCACAGAGCCGCGCAAAAGTGCGCACCAGGTGGTCGGCCTCGGCCGTGGCGACGGCGTCCTTGTGGACGGCCAGCGGGTTGGGCGGCGTGGGCGGACGGGCGGGCGCGGCCGTGGCCGGCGGGCCGGACTTGGCCGCCCGCGCGGGCGCGACGGCCGCCTTGGCCGGTGCCGACGGGACCGCTGGCGCCGAGGACGCCGCGGCAGCGGAGAAGGTCGGTGCCGAGGCGAACGCAGGCGCCGAGGAAAACGCCGGTGGCGACGAGAACGCCGGCGCGAACGACGGCGCTGTCGGCAGCGGCGCAAACGACGCCGGCGCAAACGACGTCGGCGCCGACGCCGGCGCAAACGACGTCGGCGCCGACGCCGGCACCGGCGTCTGCCCCGGCGACCCGAACGGCGACGCCGCCGGCGGCTTGCCGAACGGCGACTCGGACCGGGTGCCGAACGGCGACGCCGCCGGCGTGCCAAACGCCGACTGCGGCCTGCCAAACGGCGAGCCGTTCCTGGGCTCGGCCTTGCCAAACGCGGGTCTGGCCGGAGAGTCGGCCGCGCCGGCAGCCTTGCCGAACGAGAACGCCGGCGGCGGCGCGGGCGCCACCGACCGCCGCGCCGGCCGCGCCGCCAGCGCGCGCGCCCGCGCCGCCGCCGCCTCGGCCGCGTCCTTCGGCATCGGAAACAGGCCCTCCATGGTGTGCGCAAAGTCGTTCGCGTTCTGCGGGTACACGGCCAGGTTGTTGCCGTTGACCAGGTCCTGGACCGGCACGTCGCCGCGCTTGGCGTCCACCAGCGTCCGCGAAAAGGCCTGGCGCACGGGCGGCTTGGCCTGCGCGCTCTGCACGCTGAAGCTGGTCACGTCCACGCACATGGCGCCGTCGGACTCCTTCACAGCCACCTGCCAGTACCGGCACAGCTCCAGCAGCTCGGCCTCGTCGTCGCAGCCCAGCATCGGGTACAGCTGGGCGGCCACGTACGGCTTGCCGCGGCGGTGGTAGCCCGCGGACATGGACCGCAGCGCCCACATGCGGATGTCGTTGAAGTGCGTCTCCAGCAGGGCCGCAAACAGAAACGGCACGCGCGCGTCGGCCACCAGGCGGAAGAAGCGCGCAAACATGTTGGGCGCGTTCTCGGTGTTGACGTAGCCGCGCTCGACCACGTTGTTCTGCTGGGCCAGCGCGCGCAGCTCCAGCGCCAGCTGGACCTGCGGGTCCAGGAAGACGTGCCGCGGCAGCGTCTGGATCTGGCGCTCGAGGTCCGCGTCGCGCAGGTGGCTCAGCAGCCGGTAGGCCTGGAACTCGGCCTCGTTCGGGCTCTGGCCGCCCTTCTTGCGCACGTCCGCGTAGACCTCGGACAGCGTCTGCAGCGCCTTGTTGAGCTGCTCGAGCTCCTGCTGCCGGCTGTACTGCAGGTCCGACCCGGCCAGCACGTGCAGCGTGACGATGTGCACGCGCACGATGCGCTCGTTGCAGTCCACGGCCTCCGGGCCAAAGTAGTTCTGGTACGTGAAGTCCTGCCGCACCGACCGCGTGCGGTCCCACAGGAACGTGTGCGCCTCGGGCAGCTTGGGCAGGATGTGGTCCACCAGGTACGACAGCGTGGCCTGCAGCACGCCCGGCGGCCGCACGTCCGACGGCAGCGGCGGCGGCTGCCCGGCCGCCGGCCGCGAGAACGCCTTGACCGCCAGCCCGGCCGCGATCCGCCCGGAGCCGTCGCGCTCGTACGACGCCACGTTGTTCTCGTACTGCCGCCGCACGCGCTCAAACACCGGACACATGTCCATGCACGACCCCGTGAAGACGATCGCGTCGTCGAGCCGCTTGCGCACGTCCTGCTTGTCCACCAGCCCGCGCTTCTCCATCTGCGCGCGCTCGGCGTCGCGCAGCTGGTTGAGCTGCCGTCAGCGCGCTCGCCCGCCACCCACCTTCTGGTAGAGCTCCTGCTCGTCGCCGGTCCACCCGGCGACCAGGGCGGCCATTTTGGCCTGGTTCTGCGCGTCCCACGCGTCCTTGGGCTTGCGCGCGCTGGCGACGGCCGCCGCCGGCCCGGGCCGCCGCGAGCTGCGCCGCCGGAACCCGCCGGCGACGGCCCCGCTTTGCGCCTGTGCGGTCTGGAACATGGCCCTGGCTGCTGCTTGGTCGCTTGGATGCCTGGATCCTCTGCGGCTCGAAATCCCACCGCCGCCCGCTGCCGCGGCTAGGCCCTCGCCCAACGGCTCTCGATTGATGTCGTCCGTGGCCGGACTGTGCCGGACTGAATGCGTGGTGGACGGGACCTGATGATCTGGTCGGTTGGGTTTCTGGGCTGGGCCGTGATGCAAAATTTGGTGGTTAGGTTGTCAAAGCGCGCGCCGCACGCGGCGGAGGCGGGCCGCGGCGACGCCAGCGGGCGCGGCCGACGAGGCCGCCGCCGCGGGGCCGTGCCGTGCGGCACTGCGCGGGCCGGGCCGCGTGGCGTGTGAGGCCGTCTGCGGCGCTTGGGGCATTGGATTACTATATACACGCGGCCGAGCCGCACGCCGCGCGGCGCGCCGTGCGGCGCACGGACGGCCGCACCGCTGAGCCGCACGAGCCGCACGGCCGAAGCCGCACGCCGTGCGGCGCATGTGGCGCTACATGTACCGCCGCATGTGGCGCTGCTTCAGCATGCCCTCCGACGCCGGTCGCCGGCGCAGCACCACCAGCATGATCGCCGTCACCAGGCTCACGCCGAACCAGGTCACGATGTACTGCCCGTGGTTGTTCCGGATGTTGACCTTCATGTCGCGGCCGATCGGGATGCCCAGCCGCACCAGCTCCTGCCACGACGCCAGCACGTCCGAGTCGGCGTACTCAAAGAACTGCTCGATCATGACCGGCTGCGCGCCTGACTTGGCCGCCATCTGGTCCAGGTCGACGTAGAAAAACAGGCCCTTGTCGACCTCGTTGTCCGGCGAGAACGTGTGGCGGCCGGCCGGGATCCGCAGGATGCCCTCGACCGTGACCTCGTCCAGCGGCTGCGGTCAGCGGCGCCCCGCGCGCACTTACCAGGCCCTCGATCCGCTTGGTCTTCTCGGCGACCTTCTTGGCGATCCACCCGCGGTTGACGAGCAGCGTGCTGCCGTTCTCGCGCTCCAGCGGCGTCACGACCTGGTACCCGTCCTCGCCCTCGAGCGAGCGCGGGCCGATCAGCATCTCGAGGTCGTGCCGGAACTTGCCCGTCGCCGTCACGCGCCGGTACTGGAAGTCCTTGACCACGTCCGGGTTGACGAGCGGCGGCATCGGCAGCGGCGGCAGCACCAGCCGCGACTCGTACTCGGCAATCAGGTCGGTCTTCCACTTGAGCCGCTGGATCTGCCATAGGCCGAGCCCGAGCGAGATCACGGGCATGAGGACTGGCGTCAGCGGTGCTCGGCCGGGGACTTACAGAGCAGGCCCATGTACACCTTGCGGGCTGCGCTGGGCTTCTCGCGCTGGGTCTCAATCGGCTCCCAGTCGACGGTGGATGTCTTGATGGAGCGCGTGCCCGCCGGGAGCGAGCCCGGGCGACCGCGGGCGGCCGCCAGCAGCAGCAGCCGGCCGGCGGCGGCGTCCGCGGTCGCGCGCGTGGCGCCCGTGTGCAGCCAGAGCGCGGCCAGCGGCAGCGGGCGGATGGTGGCGGCGGCGGACGCGGGCGCCAGCCGGCCCGCGCATGGGGTCCAGCCGGACGCGCCCACACGGCCGGCTGCGCCGGCCGCGCGCGCGCCCAGACGCACGGCGAGTCCTGTAGTCATCGTGTCTGTTGGAGCTGGAGGACGAGGCCCGACGGTGAGGATTTGCGCGGTGACCCGGCCTGGGGGACCGGGTAACTCCACGTGACGCAGCCCCTGAGCGCCGCGCAGCGTGCGGCGCGCGGCGCGCACATGGTTCAGGCGCAGTAGACGATGTATTAAATGCTTTTGGAATAATATAACAGGCCGGGCGCGCGGCCGCGAGCAGAACATTCGCAAGAGACGATATCAACCAAATTTGCCAAAATATAGTACACAGAAGTAGACATATTTATATCAAACTGGAAAACAGTGAGCTAGGCAACCACAGACCAGACAAAAGACAGGGGAGCCGCAGGGCCGGCGGCAATAACAATATAGAGACACTTAACCAGGACCAAGCCAACAAACAAAACTCCACTAAACGAATATCGCGTACAGGACATGAGAAAGGGGGAGGCGCGGCCGGCGCCGGGGGGAACGTCAGGTAAGCGTACATAAGATATCAAAAAGAGGGGGAGCTGGCGGCGCGTCAGTTGAGGTGGCCCATGTCGGGGTCGTGCTCCTTGGAGCGCTGGTCGTCGAGGCCGTCCATGGGCCCCTTGAGCTTGAGTTCCGAGAGCTGCTCGGCCATGATCTGGTTGGACTTCTGGAGGTCCTTGATCATGGCGATCGTGCGCACGAGGACCTCGTGCTTGGAGGTCTTGAGGGACTTGTCGTCCGGCAGGATCTTCTTGAGGTCGTCGTACAGCAGCGACATGTCGCGCCGCCGCTTGCGCTCGGCGATCTTGTGGGTCTGGCGCAGCTCGGGCGAGCGCGAGTAGGGGCCGATGCCGGTCGAGTCCGCGTCCATGTCCATGCTGCGCGAGCTCATCCGGTCGTAGCTGTCGACCGACGTGCGCGACGGGTTGTGGCCGTAGCCCATCGACGGCTGGGACGAGTTGGGCACGTAGTACATGCCCTGGCCCTGCGCGGCCTGCTGCGGCGGCATCTGCCGCTGCGCCGTGTACGCGGGCTGGTGCTGCTGGCCGCTCGAGATGATGCCCGGGTCCGGAAACGCGTAGGGGAAGCCCTTGGTGGGCGTGGGCGCGTTCGGGTGCGGCGCGTACGGGTACGACAGGATCGGCGGCGCGACGCGCGGCGCTGTAGGGTCAGCAATTGTGCGGCCGGCGCCACTCACTCGACGTCGGCGACGGTGGCCGCTGCGACACTGTGTACTGCATCGAGTCCATCGAGCCGATCGAGGCGACCGACCCCCGCGGCGAGACGTCTGCGGTCAGCGGCGCGCGTCGCGGCGACTTACTGTGCAGGTGATCCACCGGTTCTTGCCTAGGATGACTCGGATTAGAATACTCGCGGCCCGACGGTGCGCTGGCCTGATCATACCACGCGTGCACGTTGAACCGCTGCGACTGCTGCGGCGAGATCTGTGACGATTGGTTCATGCCCAGCGAGTGCTGCGCGGCGGTGTTGGCCATGGCGGGCGGGTGCGACGGCTCGGTCGGGTTGCGGTAGTACTCCTGTCTGAGCGAGGCCGCCGGCGACGACTGCGACGACGAGTAGCTCAGGTGGCTCGGGTGGGGGTGTTGGGGTGGATGCTGGTGTGGGCTCGGCGCCGCGTGGTGCGTCTGCGGCGGGTGCGAGTGCGGGTGTGCGTGCTGCGCGTGCGGCGGGTGCTGCGCGTGCGGCTGGTGCGGGTGCGTGTACGGGGCGTGTGATCCCGGTGCTCCTTGTTGCTGTGGCGCGTGGTGGTGCGGGTGTGGGTGTAGGGCACTCGCCGGCTGCTGGCCTTGTTGCGCAAGCTGTGCTTGTTCCGGGGGGCGTTGCTGCTGGGGAGAGCGCTGTTGTGACGGCTGTGGTTGTTGCTGGGAAGGTTGGAAATGCGAGGGATAGGAAAGCGGGAAACTGCTGGTAGATATCGACGACGGAGTCGATCCAAAAGATGACTGAGAAAGTCTGGTGGGGTTCGTTCCCAAAGGCGGAGGATCTCCGGCCATTTTCGAAATAGAAGGCAGATGCGGGCCGTGGGCCGACGGCGCCGGAGGGTTCTGAGAGATAATCGACTGAACCATTGTGCGCCCGGAACTCTAATGGCAGTGCCCGGGCTGGCACGGGCGCCGGGGCGCGCGGATGGCGGGGCGCGTGCGCTCGTAGGACGGCGTCGGGGCGCGGCTGCGGGACGGCTGCGACGGGCTGGGGCCCATCGGCCGACGGCACGGGGCGGCCACCGGGGGGCGCGACTCAGGCGCGCAGGCGTGGCCGATCTGCAGCACGAGCCCGATTGCGCACTGGGGGCGCGCGCGTTCGGGCAGGTGTAGCCGACGGCCGGGTGCGCGTGGCCGAACACCGGTCGCGTGGCCGGCGTGCTCGGGGCTGCCTGTGCGCGCGTGGACAAGCGCGTGCCGGGGCAGGCGAACGGCCGGACGTCGACGGCGGCCGGGCGGGGCGTCTGGCGCGGTCCGAGACGGGCGCGGCGCTGCCGACTCTAGGCGACGAGGGTTCCTCGGCTGCGTTGCGCCGCCGCTGCTCCTGCCGCTGTAGGCCTGCTGGTGCCGCTGCTGGTCCGCTGCTGGTGCCACGGGCTGCGCTGCTCCTCTTGCCGCTCTCCGCTGCTCGCTGCTCTCCGCGGTCTCGGCTTCCGGGTGCTCTGTCCGGTCCGTGAAGGGCGTAGAGAAAATTCTTTCGACGGCGCCGACAATAATATATATCAAACAATGTATACGACGCTATATATGTACCCGCGCCAAACAGGCCAATTTGCACCCAATTTCGCCGCCTACGAGGGACGCCGACCGGCCGTGCCCGTTGCCCTACCGGCTCCTTTCCGCATTGTGCAGTTTGGTTCGCGCCGCCGCGCTTGCCTGTATTTCGTCTCGCCTATGGGCCTCTAGACGCCCGCTTAAATTGCCCTGCCGGCCGTGGCCGCCCAGGGCGGATGGCCTGCACGCCCTAGAAGAGACTGGAGCAGGGGAGGAGGCAGAGAATAGGCAAAAGCGCGCGGGAAGGGCCAGGGCGGACCGTTGGGGCTAGCGCGATGAAGGTGCGTCTGGTACATGCACATAGACTAGCTTGAGAGAGCTAGTGGCTTCTGCACGCCGCCGAGAAAAGCAGCGCTCGACGGCCCAACAAGGCAGCATGCATGTGGCACTGCGCTAGCGCGGCGTGACGCATGGCGGTCTCGCGGTGTGCAGCAGCGTGCAGCGGGGCGCATGGCGTGCGTGAGCGCGCACGCGGCGGGCACGCGGCAGCAAGCGGCTCGGGTTGGCAGGCGACAGCACACACGCGTGCGCGCACGGCAGGCCCGCACAAGCGACCGGCGGCGGCCGGGCTGACGGGGCGCGCTGCGGTGGGTGCCCTGCAGACGCGGCTGGCAGGCTATTCGCAGCCCACCCAACAAGTGCTGGCGCATGAACGTGTCTCAGGTGTCTGCAGCCCACCGCAGCGCAGACGCCGGCGGCCTGCCGCATGTGGACAGAGCGTGCGCCGGGCACGGGCTGGCCCGCTGCCGTGCGCGGGCAGCTAGCCCTATTGGCGCGCGCAGCCGCAAGAACAAGGGCTGCTGGCGGGCGGGCGACCGCGCTAGTCCGCCAGTGCGGGCGCCTGGCTAGCCGCTTGCGGGCAGCCACGCCGGCGGCCGCAGCGCGCGCAGCCGCGAGCCGCACCGTGCACCCGCGCGAACGTCGAACGGCAGCCCCTGCACCGCTGTCGACTCACCCGCTGTTTCACCAGCTTGCACCTGGCACGATCGACAGCGCGCGCCGCCAGGGTGGTCCGCCAAGGGTCGCTTCTTGCGCCGGCGGGCTGGTTTGCCTTTCGCTTCTGCACGCGCGTACGCGACGGGCGGTGCGCCGGCCGGCCGGCCTCCAGGGCTGGCGGCGCGGCCACGCGCCGCCGACGTACGCGCCGGACCCGGCGGCCCGGCGCTGCGATCTGCGACGCGCCGCGCCGGCCAGGAGACGCGACGCGGCAGGGGCCGGCGCCCACCGGCGCAGCCCCCGCCGTGCACCGCCGTTGTCGGCGCCCGCGGCCGGCCCCGGACGCGCACAGATCACGGCAAGCGCGCTGGCAGCTGACGGCCGGACTAGTGGCTGCGTGAGGGAGCCATTGCGCGGTCTCTAGATCTCTAGCCGCCGCCCGCTGTTCTAGCGGTCCCGGTCTAGGTGCGCGATCTGCACGCGGTCCCTAGCCGCACCGCAGGCTCCACCGCGGCCGCCGCGATCGCGCCTGCCGCGTCGGCCGCCGGCAATCGCGTTGGCCCGCGGTGCGCGGGAGCGCCCCGGTAACTCCGGTCCGCGCCACAACGCACGCTGACAACGTGGCAGGCGTGCTGGAACAGGGCCAGCGGACACGTGACGAGCACGTGACAGCCGTTATCGACCCGGTAGCCGGCTCGGTCACCGCGATCACGGTGGTCACGTCACGGCGTGTCACAGAGTGACGTCTCCCCCGGGCGTGATTGCCGCACTCACGACGGCTGGCACGTAGCCGCCTGTGACCGCCCGGCAGTGATCAGGACCGTTGGCGCCGCGGCCAGTCACAGCGCTCCCCGACCCGCGCCACGGCGGAGTTGTCGGAGTTTGCGTAACCTGGAGTGGCTGGGACGCATCTGTCTGGAGCGTCGCTCAGGCCGGCGGGAGCCCACGGCGGGCCCGGTCCGGACCGGGTTACGCGCCAAGCACGCCGGCGCCTGCTGCTGGGACCTGCCGCCGACCACCGGCCCCTTGCTGGCCCGAACACCGCCGTGTGGCTCCGTTCGCTGACCGCGCCGGCGTGCGGCCGTTCGCTGGCGGCACAACCGCGTGGGACTGTCTCGGCCCGCCCGGCTGGGCGCTGCCGCAGGTGTCAGCGTCCCGGCCGCGGCCGCTTCGGGACCGCCGCCTGACGCGCGCGGACACGAGCCGGTGTCTAGGCGAACTCGCATGCGCCTCGCATGCGCCACACGCTCGAGCCGCACGACATGCGGCGCGCCGCGTGGTCTCGTGCGGCTTGGCACACGTGACATGTCCCAATTACCCGGGATATCGCGAAAAAATTTGCCAGACCCAGCCCAGCAAGCACCCGACATGGCAGACGACAGCGCAGCAAAGGCGCTCAGGAAGCAAGAGAAACGCGCCAAGAAGGCCGCCAAGGCCGCTGCGGCCGCTGAGGCTGCAGTCGCCGCCGACGCGCCGGCCGCCGTCGCCGAGTCCGAGCCCAAGAAGGCCAAGAAGGACAAAAAAGAGAAGAAGGACAAGAAGGACAAGTCCAAGAAGCGTGCGGCCGACGACGACGCCGTGGAGGCGGCGGCCGAGCCCGCTACCGAGCCGAAGAAGGCCAAGAAGGCGTCTGCGGCCGGATCGGCCTCGCCGGCCGAGGTCGAGGCGTTTCTCAAGGAGAACACGCTCACGGTGACGGACCCGCGCGGCGGCAAGCCGCTGAATCCGTTCCTGGAGTTTGGCCAGGCCGCCGGCGAGCTCGACGACAAGATCTACGGGCTCGTGTCGGGCAAGTACCCGAAGCCGACGCCGATCCAGTCGGCGTCGTGGCCGCACCTGCTGGCCGGCCGGGACCTGATCGGCGTGGCCGAGACGGGTTCGGGCAAGACCATGTCGTTCGGCGTGCCCGCCGTGCAGCACATCGTGGGGCTGGGTGCCGCCGGACGCAAGAAGGTGGCCGTGGTCGTGGTCTCGCCGACGCGCGAGCTGGCGCTCCAGATCCAGGAGAACGTCGAGGCGCTGTGTGAGGCCACGGGCATCAAGTCGGTGTGCCTCTACGGCGGCGTGTCCAAGGACGACCAGAAGCGCGCGGCCAAGGGCGCGTCGGTGGTCGTGGCCACGCCCGGCCGGCTGCTGGACCTGCTCGAGGAGGGCGCCGTGTCGATCGCGTCGGCGTCGTACGTCGTGCTGGACGAGGCCGACCGCATGCTCGAGAAGGGCTTCGAGGAGGACATCAAGAAGATCATCGGCGCCACCAGCCCGTCCCGGCAGATGGTCATGTTCACGGCGACGTGGCCGCAGTCGATCCAGAACCTGGCGGCGTCGTTCCTGAAGGAGCCCGTCAAGGTCATGGTCGGCGACCGCGACGGCGACCTCAAGGCCAACACGCGCATTGAGCAGATCGTCGAGGTGATGGACCCGTTCAAGAAGGAGCAGCGGCTGCTGCAGGTCATCAAGGAGCAGCAGGCGCGCGGCCGCAACGACCGCATCCTGATCTTCGCGCTCTACAAGAAGGAGGCGTCGCGGGTCGAGCGCACGCTGACCCAGCGCGGGCTCGCCGTGGCCGCGATCCACGGCGACCTGACGCAGGCCCAGCGCACGCACGCGCTCGAGCAGTTCAAGTCGGGCAAGTGCACGCTGCTGCTGGCCACGGACGTGGCCTCGCGCGGCCTGGACATCCCGGCGGTCAAGCTCGTGATCAACCTGACGTTCCCGCTGACGGCGGAGGACTACGTGCACCGCATCGGCCGCACCGGCCGCGCGGGCCAGACCGGCAAGGCCATCACGTTCTTCACCGAGCACGAGAAGCATCTGTCGGGCGCGCTGATCAACGTCCTGCGCTCGGCCGACCAGCCCGTGCCCGAGGACCTGCTCAAGTTCGGCGGCCACACCAAGAAGAAGGAGCACTCGGTCTACGGCGCGTTCTACAAGGACGTCGACCCGACCAAGAAGGCCAAGAAGATCGTGTTCGACTAGTGTACTCTAGCAAAAGTTGTTGTTTTTTCCAGCTACTCCATCTGTGTATTGAATTCAGATATATAACACAAAACCCAGGATCCCACCCATCACAAACAAACAAAGCATACGAAAGACGTACAAAAAAGGGTCTCTATCGGAGAGGACTGTACTGAGCAGTGGGACGGCGTCTAGGCCGAGAACGAAAAGTCGCCCGAGATCCACTTGTTGACCATGTCGAGCGCAGCCAGCGGCTGGTCGTAGGGCGTCATGTGGCCGGCACCGAAGACGCGCAGGAAGGTGAAGTTGCCAGCGTTCTGGACGGTGCCGACGACCTCGCCGTCGAGCTTCCAGTCGAGGGTCTTGGCGGCGCGGAAGGCGTCACCGCCGGTCCACTCGAGCGCGTTGGTCCAGGCCTGGTTGCCGAGCCAGTTGCAGATGAAGTCCTTGTCGCCGGCGTAGATGAGCACGGGCACACCCGAGTCCAGGATGTGCGGGACAGCGTAGTGGTACGGCTTCATCCAGTCGCCGTTGAAGAGGAAGTTGCGGTTGATGTCGAAGTTGCAGCTCTCGAAGGTGTCGACCTCGGCGCCGAGCTCCTCCATGACGGTCTTGTTGTTGAGGTAGTTGGAGATCCAGCCCATCTGGGGGTAGCACAGGTTCTCCGAGTCCTCGCACGTCGTGCGGATGTCGTAGACGTTCTTGCCGGTGCGCTGGTACGGGCCCATCATGGCGTTGTTGCAGTAGATCGACGCGGGCACGCACGTCCAGACCGACTCGGTGTTGTAGCACGACTGGATCATGTTGGCGCAGCGCGGGTACGAGTCGCGCATCTTCTCGCACTCGTCCTCGGCCAGGACGGCGTCGGCGCCGCCCTTGCCGCAGGCCATGGGCTCGTAGTACTCGTACTGGGTCTTGCCGTCGGTCAGACCGTTGCCGATGAGGACCGAGGTCAGGTCAAAGTTGCGGTCCTTGTGCGACAGGATCTCGGCGGCGAAGACGGGGATGTAGTGGCCCGCGTACGACTCGCCGGCGATGTGGAACGGCAGCTTCTGGTACTGCGGGAACTGCTGGTAGAACAGCGAGAGGAACGCGTAGACGTCCTTGCCGGCGGCGACCGTCGACGACACCGACTGCGACGAGTACGAGTAGCCGACGTTGATCGGCTGGTCGAGGAAGATCACCGACGCGTTCTTGTTCCACGACGACGGGTTGTACTTCAGGCCGCCGGTCTCCTCCACGGACGACGGGCCGAGCTCGAAGAAGAGGCCGGTCATGGACGAGCAGCCGGGGCCGCCGTTGAGCCACAGAATGACCGGGTCGTTGGCGGGGTCATTGCGCGACTCGAAGAAGTAGAAGAAGAAGTGCTTGTCCTCCTCCTCGATGTCGAGGTAGCCCGAGTACTGCTTGACCGAGTCGACGCCGAGCGACGACGGCTGCTTGATGCGCAGCTTGTGGCCCTTGAAGTCGTCCGACGACACGTGGAAGTCGTACGCCGAGTCGGGCTTCTTGGTCGCGGGCTTGGGCGGCGTCGTGAACGTCAGCTGGCTGACGACGTCGGGGAAGTCGGCCTCCATCTGCGTCCACAGCGCGCGCGTCTCCTCGTTGACGCCCTGGAGCGACTGGCCCAGCGTCTTGAGCACGCTGTCGAGCGCCAGCGGCTTGGTGCCGGCCTGCTCCTTGGCGACGGGCGCGGCCGCCTCCGCCGCGACGGCCTCCACGGCCTCCGGGACCAGGTTAGCGGCCTGGAAGACGTGCTGCTCGGCAGCCGCGGTCGCGGCAAGCGCCGACAGCACGGTAGAAAGGATCACGGAGGACTTCATCTTGTGCGGGTGGATCGACAGGTGAAGTGTGGGACGCCGAAATAGAAAGAAAGAGAGCGGCGGTGTGCGGAAACGAGCTATATGAGTCTTGCGGTGGTCCCGCGATGGTCTAATTCACAAGCCACAGGACGTTGTGCGGCAACAGAGAGCGCGCGGCGCGGCGCGTGGGGGAGCGGCGACGGCTGGGGTGGCAAGTGGGGCGCGGCGCGACGGTTGGGGCGCACACGGCGCGCGGTCTGGCTTATCGGCTAGCGCATCTCGCTTGTGACCCGCGTTACCCGTGTGGCTTGTTTACCACGCGGCGCGATAAGCTGTTACCCGGGCGTGACGGTTGTCTGCGCCAGCGCACGGCTGGCACCTTGCTGGCTGCGCCCGCCCGCGGCGGCGTGCGGCGCTGGGCCCGGCCAGCTGGCGCGAGGCGGCCGGCCGATCGCCGGATGACGTGTGCACAGCCACTGTCCGGGTAACGCCAAGCAACGGCTGCGGCGGCCCGCAGTGCCCCGGGTAAGCCGTACGCCTCCGGGCACGCCGGGTAACTAAAGGCCGGGTAATGCGCCGCACGGCCTGCGGCTCGCAACCTCCCAAAAATTTTCGTCGCCGCCGTCGAGCCCAGCAAGCAACCATGGTCCGGCATCTGAAGCACCACGAGCAGAAGCTGCTCAAGAAGGTCAACTTCCTCGAGGTAAGTCGCCGCCGTGCCGGCCCGGCCGCCGCGCGCCCCAGCGCCGCGCGCCCGCCGGCCCGCCGCCGCCCGGATCAGGCTGACCAGCCAGTGGAAGCAGGACCAGGGCCACCGCGATGCGGACGTCATGCGGCGGTACCACATCCAGAAGCGTGAGGACTACATCAAGTACAACAAGCTCTGCGGCAAGATCCGGCAGCTGGCGTACAAGCTGACGCAGCTGCCGGCGGACGACGCCGTGCGGCTCAAGCACGAGGAGCTCCTTCTCGAGAAGCTGTACGCCATGGGCATCCTGGCCACGCGCACCAAGGTCTCGGACCTTGAGAACAAGGTCACGGTCTCGGCCATCTGCCGGCGGCGGATCGGCGTGGTCATGTGCCGGCTCAAGATGGCCGAGACCATCAGCGGCGCGGTCAAGCTGATCGAGCAGGGCCACGTCCGGGTCGGCCCCGACGTGATCACCGACCCCGCGTACCTGGTCACGCGCAACATGGAGGACTACCTCACCTGGGTGGACTCGAGCAAGATCAAGACGAGCATCCTGCGGTACCGCAACGAGCTGGACGACTTTGACCTGCTGTAGCCGGCTCGGCAGGCGCACAGAAAATAAAAGCACATTGTATTTACAGGCCTCTAGAGGCGCACGCGGACCGAACCGTCGGACTGCTGCTGCGCGAGCAAGACGAGCACGGTGATGTCGTCGGGCTTGCCGCCGCGGTACGGAAACCGCATCTTCTGCTGGGCCTCGAGCGCAAACGGCCCGTCGGTCTTGGTGTCGAGGCTCGCGCGCAGCGCCGCGTCGACGAGATTGGCCGCGGCCAGGTCGACCGCGTCGCGCGCGCGGTCGGGCAGGTCCGGCGCGGGCCCGAGCCGGCCGCCGGCGTCGCGCGCCCAGCAGCCGCCAGCCACCATGGACTTGTTGATGATGGCCAGGTAGTCGGTCGGCGCGAGGTTGTCGAGCAGGCCGTCGGTGCAGAACATGACGACGTCGCCGTGGCGGAGCGTGTGCGTGGCCAGCACGGCGTCCGCGGGCTCGTCGCCAAAGTGGCGGCCGCCCTGGCGCTCGTCCTCGGCGAGCATGCTCTCGGGGATGATCGAGAGCTGGAACGGCGCGTTGAAGAAGTGCGTCTGCGGCTGCGACGCGTACAGCAGGCTGCCGTTGCGCACGATCGCGTAGCCCGAGTCGCCCAGGTTGGCCGTCTGGAGCACGCCGCCGGCCGTCGCCACGCCGACGCACGCCGTCGACCCGCCGGCCTCGACCTGGCCCGACGACTTGATCATCGTGTAGGCCGTGTCGAGCAGCACCAGCGGCGCGAACGCAAACTTGCTGGCCGCCACCCGGCTGGCCACGTCGCCGGCCGCCGGCGCGCCGACCACGGCCGGCGCGATCGACTCCATGGCCACCGCCAGCGAGTGCGAGAACTCGGTGGCGTCCACGCCGACCTCGCACCACCCGCCGACGCCGTCGATGACGCCGAGCGCGTGCGCGCTCGTGTCGCCGAGCTGCGTGTAGAAAAAACTGTCCTCGCCCGAGTTGGGCCGGTCGGCGCCGCGGACGCGCAGCGACGCCATCGCGCGCTGCGCGGACGCGCGCTTGGCCTGGCACGCCATGCCGACCGCGTACGAGAACTCGGCTGGCCGCCCGCGGCCGCCCGCGGCGGCGGCACCGGGCGCGGCCGTGCCGGCGGGTCCCGCCGCGCCGCCGCTGCCGGCAGCGCCGCCGGCCGGCCCGCCCACCGCCGCGCCGCCGCCAAACGCCAGCCCGCCGTCGCCGACGGCGCCCAGCGCCTTGGCCGTCCGTGCCAGCCCGAGCGCGCTGGTCGAGTACGCCAGCCGGCCGCCGTGCTGGCCGGCAATGATCCGCTGCAGAAACGGCGGCCGCAGCCGCTGGAACGCCAGAAAAAGCGCCGCCGTGATCGTCGGGTATGCTGCCACCAGCAGCGAGAGCCTGATCGGCGCCATCTGTCCGTCAGCGCGCGGTCGGAGACGATGCCGATGCCGACGGAACGTACCTTTGGGCCGAGTCTGGTCGTCGACGTTGCCGCCCTACCACCGTGTGCGACCGTGTCGCGGACGCCGAGCGCCAAACAGACTGGTCTGGCCGTGCACGTCGTGTGCGCTCGCTGGTCGAGCTGCGAGAGACCTTCGTGCTGTCGGAAGCGCGTGGCCGGTTCTTAACGAGCCGGAAGGCGGTTTGGGAGAATTTATGCCGGCAATTTTCGCCCCCGGCCGGCACATCGGGTAGATGAGACCGCTGGCGGCGACGCCCGGCCGGGCTGGCGCTGGCTGGCGGCCGGCTGGACACGGCCGCGGACGACGGCGGGTGCGGCCGTGGGCGTAGACGGTGCGGCTACGGCTGCTGGGGGCTGGCGGCCGGCTGGAGGGGGCTGGGCGACGCCCGCAGAGAGCGGGAGCAACGGCGGCGATGCAGGATGGCGGGCGCAACGGCCGCCAGATGCGCGCTGGCGCTACGATAGCCCGGCGGAGGCCGAGCGGGGATGGCCGCGGACGACGGCGGGCTGGCGGACGGCGCTGGCCGGGGGAGCAGCGGCCGCGGGTGCGTGGCGGGTTCGTGGCGGGTTCGTGGCGGGCCCGTGGCGGATCGTGGCGGACCGTGGCGGGCCCCGGCAGAGGCGTGGCGGCGCGTGGCCGGCCGCCGCAGGCCGCCGCCCGGCCTGTGGCTGTGCGTGGCGGGTCCGCGGGTCCAGACAGGCCCTGGCAGGTCCGGGCGTCTGGCAGGCCGCCGGATCGGCCGGCCAGACGCGGGCGGGCGGGCGCTACGTGTGACAGCGGGCGGGGTCCGCAGGTCTGCATGAATGCGACGCGGGCCCGGGTCCAAGGAGGCGGTTCAGGAGCGGGCGATCGGCGGCCGAGCGGAGGCACGCCGGTCCGGACACGGTCCGGACACGGCTGGCAGCCGCCGCCGCCGTCCGAGCGCCGCCGCCGCCGCAGCGTGGCAGTCATCAGTGTATTAATACACGGCTAGGCCGCCGGCTTCGGCGAGGCGTCGGCCTCGCCGCGCTCGGCCAGCTCAATGTCCGGCGACCGGGGCTGGGTCGGGGCCGCAAAGTACATGATGCTGAGCTCGCGCCAGCGCGACGTCCACGTCCCCAGCGAGCACATGAAGAGCACGGCGCAGACCTGCAGCAGCCACCACGGGCCGCTGATCGGGAACGCGCCCGTGTAGATCCAGGTGGCGATCAGGCCCAGGAGCTGGTTGGTGAGCACAAAGTCGAGGACAAGCTTGCTGCGGCCGACGACGAGCGTCAGGACAAGCACACTGCGGTCAGCGCGAACTCGGGCGCACGTACTCAAAGCCGGCGGTGAGGATCCAGAGGAGGCAGATCGTGAGCCCGAACGTGTTGTCGACGCGGACGCTGCGCCACGACAGGACGTAGTCAAGGGCGAACTGGCGGCCAGCGACCAGACAGGTGAAGAAGATGAGCACGCTGGAGGTGGCGTAGTGCGCGCTCTGCAGGGCGGCGATCTGCAGGGCCAGCCGTCGCGGGGCGAGCGAGTCGATGGCCCGCTTCATGACCTTGCGCCGCTTGCGCCCGGAGCTGTCCGTGCCGGCCATGTCTGCAGAGGAGAGGACGGCGGCGGTTGGGCGGACTGGCGATTGTCACGTGCGGCGGCTGCGAGCACGTGACCCAGGCCGGGTGACCGGCGGTGGCAACAGCGGCGGCGCAGCGGCGCAGCGGCGCAGCAGGCCAGCAGGCGCAGGAAGCGCCGCCCCGGCGGCACCGCCACGGCCGCGGCGGTGGGCGGCGGTGCGCGGGCGGCGCGCTGTCACGTGACCATCGTCACGTGGCCGCGGATGAAAAAAAAATTTCGTCCCAAATTTTCAGCACCACCGCCGCCAGCAGTCCCCCCAGCAGCAGCAAGGATGGTGTCGTTTCGCACACTCGAGCGCGAGAAGCGCTTCCAAAATCCACCCAAGGACAAGTCGGCGTTCGCCGCCCTCGGCGAGGCGGTCGCGCCCCATGTCGAGTCGTTCAACATGCTCACCGACGGCGGGCTGCTCGATCTCGGCGCCAAGGACATCGGCGAGCGGGTCGCGTTCGACCGCAATGATCCCGCCAACCCGGGCAACCGGATCTCCTGTAAGTTCTTGTCGCGCGCGCGCGCTGACCGCAGTCCGCGTCGACGGCGTCCAGATCCTCAAGCCCACGCTGTCGAGCAAGGACAAGACCACGATCAACCGGCGGACGTACCCGGCCGAGTGCCGCGAGCGGCTGTCGTCGTACCGCGCGCGCATGATCCTCAAGCTCGTGTACTCGGTCAACGGCGGGCCCGAGGTCGTCGAGAACCGCGAGGCCGGCCTGGTGCCGATCATGATCCGCTCGAACCGGTGCCACACCGAGAAGATGTCGCCGGCCGAGCTGGTCGACCACAAGGAGGAGTCGGACGAGATGGGCGGCTACTTCATTGTCAACGGCATCGAGAAGCTGATCCGAATGCTGGTCGTCCAGCGCCGCAACCACCCGATGGCGCTCGTGCGGCCGTCGTTCCAGGGCCGCGGCCCGACGTACTCGGAGTACGGCGTGCAGATCCGGTGCGTGCGGCCGGACCAGACGTCGCAGTCCATCACGCTGCACTACCTGACGGACGGCAACGTCACGTTCCGGTTCTCGTGGAAGAAGAACGAGTACCTGATCCCGGTGATGATGATCCTCAAGGCGCTGGCCGACACCAACGACCGCGAGATCTTCGACGGCATCGTCGGCAGCGACACAGAGGACTCGTTCCTCACGGACCGTGTCGAGCTGCTGCTGCGGACGTACAAGGTCTACGGCCTGTACTCGCAGGACGAGACGCTGGCCCACCTCGGCAACAAGTTCCGCGTGGTGATGAACTCGGCCATGGACGTGTCGGACATCGACGTCGGCCGCGAGTTCCTGCGGCGGATCGTGCTCGTGCACCTGGACGGGTGCCGCGACAAGTTCCGGCTGCTGCTGTTCATGGTCCGCAAGCTGTACTCGCTGGTCGCCGGCGCGTGCGCGGCCGACAACCCGGACGCGACCCAGCACCACGAGATCCTGCTCGGCGGGTTCCTGTACGGCATGATCATCAAGGAGAAGATCGAGGAGTACCTGAACAACATCCGGCTGCAGATCAACATGGACGTCGCGCGCGGCGCGTCGGTCAACTTCGACAGCCAGAAGTACATCACGCGCATGCTGTCGCGCGTGAACGAGAACATCGGCCAGAAGCTGCAGTACTTCTTGTCGACCGGCAACCTGATCTCGCAGTCGGGGCTCGACCTGCAGCAGACGTCCGGGTTCACGGTCGTGGCCGAGAAGATCAACTTCTACCGGTTCATCTCGCACTTCCGCATGGTCCACCGTGGCTCGTTCTTCGCCCAGCTCAAGACGACGACGGTGCGCAAGCTCCTGCCCGAGTCGTGGGGCTTCCTGTGCCCGGTGCACACGCCCGACGGCTCGCCGTGCGGCCTGCTCAACCACCTGGCGCACAAGTGCCGCATCATGACGGCGCCGGTGGACGCGTCGCACGTGCCGGCGCTGGTGCGCTCGCTGGGCGTGTCCGGCCCGCACGTGCTGGCCGCCGGGCCGGGCATGTGCTGCGTGCAGCTCGACGGCAACGTCATCGGCTGGTGCTCGCACAAGACCGCCCGCGTCGTCGCCGACTCGCTGCGGTTCTGGAAGGTCGAGGGCTCGCACAACGTCCCGCGCGAGCTCGAGATCGGCCTCGTGCCCGAGTCCGACGGCGGCCAGTACCCCGGCCTGTTTCTGTTCTCGGGCCAGGCGCGCATGGTGCGCCCGACCAAGTACCTGCCGCTCGACCGGGAGGACATCCTCGGCCCGTTCGAGCAGGTCTACATGGACGTCGCGTGCACGCCCGAGGAGATCGTGTCCGGCCAGCACACGCACGTCGAGTACTCGCCGCGCAACATCCTGTCGATCCTGGCCAACCTGACGCCGTTCTCGGACTTCAACCAGTCGCCGCGCAACATGTACCAGTGCCAGATGAGCAAGCAGACCATGGGCACGCCGTCGACCGCGCTGCGGTACCGCTCCGACAACAAGCTGTACCGGCTGCAGACCGGCCAGACGCCGATCGTCAAGGCCGAGCTCTACGACGAGTACGGCCTGGACAACTTCCCGAACGGCATGAACGCGGTCGTGGCCGTCATCTCGTACACGGGCTACGACATGGACGACGCCATGATCATCAACAAGTCCGCGCACGAGCGCGGCTTCGGCTACGGCACCGTCTACAAGGTCGAGAAGATCGACCTGAACGAGAAGCGCCGCAAGGGCGAGCCCATCACCCAGCGGTTCGGCTTCGGCACCGACGCCTGGCCCGAGCACTGGCGCACCAAGCTCGACGAGGACGGCCTGCCCATGGTCGGCGTCCTGCTCGAGGAGGGCGACCCCATCGCGGCCTACTTTGACGAGTCGGCCAACCGCACCAAGGCGATGGTGTACAAGTCGAGCGAGGCCGCGTTCGTCGAGGAGGTGCGCTTGCTCGGCGACGACGGCGAGCAGGAGTTCCAGTCGATCTCGGTCAAGCTGCGGATCACGCGTTCGCCCGTGATCGGCGACAAGTTCTCGTCCCGCCACGGCCAGAAGGGCGTGTGCTCGCAGAAGTACCCCACCGTGGACATGCCCTTCAGCGAGACCGGCATCCAGCCCGACATCATCATCAACCCGCACGCGTTCCCGTCGCGGATGACGATCGGCATGTTTGTCGAGTCGCTCGCCGGCAAGGCCGGCGCGCTGCACGGCATCGCCCAGGACGGCTCGCCGTTCCAGTTCACCGAGAACCGGACCGCGTCCGACTACTTTGGCGAGCAGCTCAAGGCCGCCGGCTACAACTACCACGGCAACGAGCCCATGTACTCGGGCATCACCGGCGAGGAGTTCAAGGCCGACATCTACATCGGCGTGGTCTACTACCAGCGCCTGCGCCACATGGTCAACGACAAGTACCAGGTCCGGTCGACGGGCCCGGTCAACAGCCTGACGATGCAGCCCGTCAAGGGCCGCAAGCGCTCGGGCGGCATCCGCGTCGGCGAGATGGAGCGCGACGCGCTGATAGCCCACGGCACCTCGTTCCTGCTGCAGGACCGGCTGCTGAACTGCAGCGACTACTCGCAGGCGCACGTCTGCCGCGAGTGCGGCTCGCTGCTGTCGTCCATGAACTCGGTTCCGGCCATCGGCTCGTACTCCGAGGTCCGCTGCCGCCTGTGCGCCAAGAAGGTCCTGGAGAACTCGTCCACGCTGGTCGCCGACGACGGCCGCGTGTCCGAGGTCTGGGAGGACGGCCAAGGCAACCGCTACGTGGGCGGCAAGGAGACGACCACGGTGGCCGTGCCCTTTGTGCTGCGGTACCTGGACGCGGAGCTTGCGGCGATGGGCGTCAAGATGAAGTTCAACGTCAGCCCGAAGTAGGCGCATCATGGTCAGCACCCAGGCGGGTGCTCAAAAGTGTTTTTAGTAATATAGAGTCTCATGTACGAGCTGCGCCCGCGCGGCGCGCACGCAGCCGAACCGCACGGCGTGCGGCGTGCGCCCCTCGTCCCAGCCGCACGGCGTGCGGCGTGCGCCCTTCATCCCAGCCGCACGGCGTGCGGCGTGCGCCCCCCAGCCCGCGGCGGTGCCGGCCGGGTGTGGCGCCGGCTGGCGGCCCCTGGCAGCCGCACAGCGTGCGGCGCGCATGACGCGCACGGACGTCATGTGCGCTAGCCGCAAGCCGTGCGGCGCAGCGCCAAATTTTCCTCGCCGTTGCTCTCTGCCCACCCACGATGATCGATCGCGTGTGGCCCGGCCGTCGGCTGCTGCTGGCGTGGCCAGGCACTCGGCCGCTCGGCGCCGGCGCCGCGCGGCCGGCGTGGCTGGCCGGCGTCCGCGCGGCGTCCAACTCGTCCAGCTCCAAGCGCTGGAACCAGCGCCAGCAAAACGACCACTACCGCAAAGAGGCCGTCCTGCAGGGCCTGCGCAGTCGCGCAGCGTACAAGCTGCTCCAGGTGCGTGTCTGTCGAACGCGCTGACCCAGCTCGACCATCAGTACAAGCTCTTCCGGCCCGGCATGACCGTCGTCGATCTGGTACGGACGCGCGCGCGACGTCGCTAACGCCAGGGCTTCGCGCCCGGATCGTGGTCGCAGGTCGCCGTCGACCGCACGTCGCCCGGCGGGCGCGTGGTCGGCGTCGACATCCTGCCGTGTGCGCCGCCCAAGGGCGCCTCGGCGATCCAGGGCAACTTCCTCGCGCCGGCGACCCAGGACAGCCTGCGCCAGTACGTGCGCGACCACGACCGCGGGCGGCCGGTGGCGCGGGACGGCGCCGCGCCCGCCTATCTCGAGCTCGAGCGCGAGCAGGCCGCGGCCGACGCCGCGGCCGACGCCGGCGATGCTGGCGCCGACGGCACCGGCGCCGGTCCGGACGCCGACAAGGTCGTGGACCTAGTGCTCAGTGACATGTCAGACCCATGGCCGCTCGTTGAGTACCCGTGGATAAGGACACTGAGCCAACCGCATTATAGGATGGCCAACACGTCCGGGATCGGAGTCCGCGACCACGCGATGAGCATGGTACGTGCCGGCCGGGCGCGCTGACGACAGGACCTGTGCGACGCGGCGCTGACGTTTGCCGTCGACATGCTCAAGGTCGACGGCCACTTTGTGTGCAAGTTCTTCTCGGGCCCGGAAGAGAAGCTGCTGGAGGCCCGGCTGAAGCGCATGTTCCGGACCGTCAAGCGCAACAAGCCCGAGGCCTCGCGCAAGGCCTCGCGCGAGATGTTCTTCGTGGCCACCCGCCGCAAGAAGAACGTGTCCTACGAGGACGTGTACCTGACGTCTGAGCGCGTCTGGTAGTATGTACATAGCTAGCTACAAAGCCTCGTGTGCGGCCGCGCCGTGCTCCTGGGCCAGCCGGATGAAGTCCGCCTGCTCGGCGACCGTGAGCCGGGCCCAGAGGTCGTCAAAGTCGGCGGCGTCGACGTCGACGCCGGCGAGCCGGTCGCGCAGGTCCTGCCTGTGGCCGGCGCTGTCGTCGCCGTCGTCGTCGCTGTCGCTGTCGCTGTCGCCGTCGCCGTCGCCATCGCGGCCCCCCCCCTCGCCCGCCAGTGCCGCCAGGTCCCCCAGCGGGTTCTCGGCCGCGTCCAGCTCGTACTGCTGGACGAGATCGTGCAGCGCGCGCTTGTCGTCGTTGCTCAGCTGCGAATCGGCCGCGCCCGTCGCCGCCAGCGCGGCCGCCTTCTCGCGCTCAAACGAGTCGATGCACAGCCGGTGTGCCGGCCGCCGGTAGCACTCGAGCGAGCAGTACAGCGTCTGGCAGCGCGGGCACGAGTACCGGCCGTACTTTGTCCGGCACAGTCCGCAGATGCGCTCGCGCCCCACGCCGCCATCCGCGCTCTCGACAGCGGCGCGGATGTCCGCCTGCAGGCCGCCGAGCACGCCGGGCCGGCCGCGGCCGTCCTGGTGCGCGGATTCGTCCATTCGCGCGCTGGCGGTGTCGCCAGAGATGCGTGGTGGGGAAGTTCTATCAAACATCGCGGAAAAATTTTGTGCGCAGACGACGACGCGGCGGATCGACGACAATCGCCTCTAGACAGCGCAACAGGCGCCTGCACACTGTCGGACGCTAGACCAGGGCAGATCGAGGGTGAGTGCGACGGGCGGCGGGGGGATTGGCCCGCGCGGGGCCGGCGTGGCGCCGTGGACGCTGCTGACGGCCAGACATTCCTGCCCGCCTGTGTGGACAATGTACGCCAGCGCACGCAGCGCGGCCGCGCCAGGCCGCCTGCCGGCGGTCCGCGCGGCCGGACGGCTGCGGACGTGTGCGCGGACCGGCCGGCGGCACGCGAGCTCGAACGAGCGCGACCGCGGCCGGTGGTGGTCGCCGCGGTCGCTGTACAACTCGGTCGTCGGCAAGGACGGCAACAGCGAATGGCAGCGGCGGGCGGTGGACCGCACGGCCGACGAGGGCTACTACTACCCCGACAGCGAGTGGGAGCTGATCCAGTCCGTGCGAAGCATTGTGCGGCGGGCAACGGCGCCGGCCGAGGGCACGGAGCTGGTCGTGGAGGACACGACCGAGCAGGACCTGGCTGCGGCGGTCACGGCGCTGGTGGACGGCGCCGGCGGCGTGCTGCGGCCGGAGCAGGTGCGCGCGCTGGCCCAGGCCTGGCCGCTGCTGTACAGCGCGCGGCTGGCGGGCTCGGTGGCTTCGGCCGTCCCGGAAACCATCGGCGGGGGCGCGGCCGGGCCGCTGTCGGCGGACGTCCTGCGCAAGGCGCTCGGCCAGGTGGCCGCGTACGAGGAGCCGTCGGCGGTGCACCTGGCGCTGGCGCGGCGCGTCCACAGCGAGCTGGCGCGGCGCGTGCAGGGCGACGCCCGCCACGAGGCGTTTGTGCTCTACCTGGGCACGCTGCTCAAGAACAAGCAGTACGCCGAGGTCGTGTCGGCCTTTGACCAGCTGCTGGCCGGGCTGCCGGCGCTGACCGAGGCGGCCGCGGTGCACCTGGTCACGATCTTCAACCACCTCAACGACGACCAGGTCCAGGACGGGCTCGTCATGCGGCTGTTCATGAAGCCGCGGTTCGAGTCCGTGGCCGCGTTCAACGTCGTGCTGCAGGCCGCCATCGAGAGCGGCCAGAAACGCGTGTGGAAGGTCTACCGGAAGGTCCTGCTGGCCGGCAACACGCGCGGCTCGACCGCGCTGGTGCCGGACCGGCGGCCGGCGGCCGGCGCGCTCGCGCCGGACCTCGACACGTACGAGCTGCTGCTGCGGCACGTGGTCGCGCAGCCGGACTCGAACGAGGCCCGCAAGTTTGTGCGCGACGCCGAGCGCGTGCTGCTCGACGGCGGCGCGCCGACGTACGACGTGCTCGAGTGCGAGGCCCTGTACCGGTCCTGGCTGGTCGCGGCCATGGCCACGGCCAACGGCGAGCTCGGCGGCCGGCTGGCGGCGCTGCTGCGGGCGGACGCGGACTCGCTGGACGCCGAGTCGTGGCAGACGCTGGCGCAGTGGGCCGCGTTCGCCGACGGCGTGGCCGGCGCGGCCGCCGGGCTCGACGAGCTCGTCGCGCGCGGCCTGCCGGCGGGCACGGACGCGCTCAACGGCGTCTTCAACGCCGGCCGGCTGAACCCGGCCCACAGCCCGGCCGAGCGGGACGCGATCTACGCGCTCTACGACGAGCGGCGGGTCCCGGTCGACGCCAACACGGTCGCGCTGCGCATCCGCGAGCGCATCGCCGCGGGCGACGTCGCCGGCGCGGTCGCCGCGTTCGCCCGCGGCCGCGCGCACGGCCTCGTCTGGGACCGCGGCGCCCAGGACGTCCGCGCCGTGTTCATGCTCTTCGACGAGATGTGTCGGCAGCAGCCGTTCGACGGCGACACGCTGCTGACGTTCTACGTCAACGTCAAGCCCACGCTCGGCCGCGTCGACTACGCCACGCGGCTGGCCATGGTGCGCGCTCTGCTGATGAACGCGCGCATGGAGGACGTGCGGCTGCTGCTGATCCACGAGATGGGCGAGGACACAAAGTACCCGCTCGAGGCGTTTCCGGAGCTGTACGACGTGCTCAACCGGTTCGTGCTCGAGACGGCCGACTACACGCACGCCTGGGCCGCCTACGCGTGCATCCAGCGGCACTTTGTGCCGCCCTACGACGCCTACGGCCCGGTCATGCGCCGGTTCTGCCAGATCGGCTACCCCGAGGGCGCGCTGCAGCTGTTCCGGCACCTGCGCAAGGGCACGGCGACGCCGCCGGACCGCGACGTGTTCACTCTGCTGTTCCGCCAGTTTGCGCGCTCCGGCTTTGTCGAGGGCATCGACGAGCTCATGGTGTGCTTCAAGGTCGACCTCAACATCGACACGGACATCACGCTGTTCAACGCGCTGCTGGAGGCGCGCGCGGCCTCGAGCCACTTCACGGACGTGATCCAGCTCTGGCGGCAGATCCAGCTCGCCCAGGGCCAGTCGCCCGACGGCCTGGACCGCCAGCCCAACGCCGAGACCTTCGCCGTGCTGCTCCGCGCCAGCGTCGTCGGCGGCGCCGGCATGGCCCAGCAGATCTGGGCGCAGATGGACCAGTACGCGGTCGCGCCGACCGCGCAGCACTACCAGTTCTACGTGCAGTCGCTGTGCTTCTCGGGCTACTACAAGCGCGCGCTCAAGGCCGTGCAGGAGATGGAGCTGCTGCCGCAGCCCGAACCGGCGGCGGACTCGGCCGAGAAGAAACTCGGCCGGGAGGACGTGCTCGAGAGCCTGTACAACTGGACGTTCCTGCGCGAGCGCAAGGACGACGTCGAGCTGTGGGCGCTCGAGGCGCACCCGGACGAGTGGACCCGGCTGAAGAAGTCGGGCCGGCTGATAGACGAGTACCTGGACCGGGACGGCAACGTGATTGGCCGGCCGGACGACCAGGAGAAGACACCGGGCGGCGTCTCGGCGCGGCTGTCGCGCCTGCTGCTGCGGTGATGTACATAGGAATGCATGTGAGCGACGGGACGCGCCGCACGCCGTGCGGCTCGCGCGCTGCGCGCGGGTGGCCCGTGCACGCGGGGAAGGTCCGCGCCGCACGCCGTGCGGCTTGTAGACCCGCGGCCATATGCGGCGCAGCCGAGGTCCGTGCCACTCCCACCCCGGATCAAAAACCCCGCCGCGCACAGCCGCACCAAGCACAATGCTGGTCGACTGCAAGTACGAACGGGTCGAGCTCGCGGCCGCGTGGCCGCGCATGCGCCGCAACGGCACCATCCTCGACACGGACCGGCTGCGGCTCGTGGCCGGCATCTACCGGCCGCACAACGCGCCCGCGACAGGCCTCACGGCGGTCCTGCTGCACTGCAACGAGCAGACCAAGGAGTCGTGGGAGGGCGTGCTGGCCCGGCTGCTGCCCAGCGCCACGCCGCTCGTCGCGGCTGTCGCGATCGACTTTGTTGCCTGCGGCGAGTCCGCCGCGGCCAACCGCGGCAAGCTCGGTCTCGGCACACGACCGCTCGACGGCACGTACGACCTGATCGAGGTCATCCGCGCGCTGGACCTGCCCGCGCCCATCGTCCTGATCGGCCACTCGCTCGGCGCCGTGCAGGGGTACGTCAGGCTGCGACCGTGCTAACCCAGACTGTGGGCTGCGGCCATGTATCCGCGGCTCTTTGAGCGCGTTGTGGCCATCGAGCCGCCACTGGCCGTCGCCAGCGTCATGACCGTGTTCTACGCGCGGCTGCTGGCCGTCGCGCGCAGCCTCCCGGCCACGTTCACGTCGCGCGAGGCCGCCAACAAGTGGATCGACCGCTCGTACATGGCCGCGTTTGATCCGGCCGTGCTCGAGCGCCAGCGCGGCCTGCTGCTCTACGACGAGCCCGACGGCTCCGTATCGTGGACGATGACTGCCGACCAGAGCCAGCAGATGTACCATGCTATGGCCTACGACGCGGTGCAGGTTGTGCGGGCGCTCAAGTTTGTGCACGGCCCGGTGAGCCTGCTGCGGTGCTCCAAAAACTCGTGGATGCCCGACGACGCCGTGGACATAGCTCTGCGGGAGACGCCCGAGATCGAGCTCGTTTTGATGGAGGACGCCGTACACCTGTGCGTGCTGCAGAACCCGGCCGTTGTCGGTGAGTGGATGGACTTCGGCGCTGACGCCAGCAAACACGCTAAAACCGCTGCTGGCCAAGACGTGGGCCGGGTGGGAGAGAAAGCAGGCGGCCGAGAAGCAGCTGGCGGCGGTGCCGCGGGCCGAGCTGCTGCGGCGCGACCACGAGACGCATGCGCGCGGGCTGGACAGCGTGATACAGCCGATCGACGTTGCGGCGCGGAGCAAGTTGTAAAGCGCGTAATTGATAGCGCCGCTGGCACGTGTGCCGGCGCGGCTAGCGGTGGCGGTGCGCGTGGCGGGAGTCGTGCGGCTCATGCGGCGCGCGTCGTGCGGCTCTGCGGCTCGCGTCGTGCGGCTCGTGCGGCTCACAGGCTGTGCGGCTCGTGCGGCTCGCCCGCGCCTCTGCGCCGCATGCACCCGCGGCTGCACGAACTCCCAACCCCGCTCACGTGCCGGTGATCGGCCGAGGTATAAACTCGTGCCCAGTCCCGGTTCCCTCCCCTAATGTCTCTCTTCGAGCCCATCCAGGTCGGCAAGGTCACGGCGAGCACGCGGATCGTGCTCGCACCGCTCACGCGGTTCCGCAGCTCGGACGACCACGTCCCGCTGTCCGAGCTCGCCGCCACATACTACGCCCAGCGCGCCGGCTACCCCGGTACGCTGCTGATCGCCGAGGCCACCGACGTCTCGCCGTTCTCCGGCGGATACAAGAACGTGCCGGGCATCTATTCGGACGCACAGGTCGAGGGCTGGCGCCGGGTGGCCGACGCCGTCCACGCCAAGGGCTCGTTCCTGTTCGTCCAGCTGTGGGCGCTCGGCCGCGTCAATCCCGGCATCCTGCCCGGCCGCAAGCGCATCGTCTCGGCCAGCGACGTGCCCGTCAAGGACCGGCCGACACCCGAGCCCCTGTCCCAGGCAGACATCAAGGCGTACGTGCACGCGTTTGCCACGGCTGCCCGCAATGCCGTCGCTGCCGGCGCCGACGGCATCGAGATCCACAGCGCGCACGGCTACCTGGTCGATCAATTCCTGCAGGACGTGACCAACAAGCGCACAGACATGTACGGCGGCTCGATCGAGAACCGGGCGCGGTTTCTGCTCGAGATTGTCGCGGCTTGCGCGGCCTACATCGGCGCCGAACGCGTGGCCGTGCGTCTGTCGCCGTTTGCGTTCACGCAGGGCATGAAAATGGCCGACCCGATGCCCCAGTTTGTGTACGTGGCGCAGCAGCTGCAGACGCGGTTCCCGAAGCTGGCGTACCTGCATCTGGTCGAGCCGCGCGTGTCCGGCCTGGACGACGTGGTGCCCGTGCCGGGCGAGTCGCACGACCCGATTCGCGCCGTCTGGCATGGCGTGATCATCATCGCCGGTGGGTTCACTCCCGAGACGGCCGCGGCGCACGCCAAGGCGTATCCGAAGGAGCTGGTGGCCTTTGGCCGCTACTTTACGTCCAACCCGGACCTGGTCGCACGCATCAAAGAGGGCATCCCGCTTGAGCCGTACGACCGATCGAAGTTCTACCTGCGCAAGAGTCCGGACGGCTACGTCACGTACGGGCCGTCGCCGCGGCTGCGCGGCCGCTACTCGTATTTGTGAGAATACACTGCTGAGAGAAATAAGCCGCACGCTGTGCGGCTGTAGAAATGAGCCGCACAATGTGCGGCTCACTCGAGCTCCGCCGCGGCCCCTGGATTGGCTTCGCACGTAGGCGCCGCCGCGCTGCCAGCCGGCGGCGCTTGGCGGCCGGCTGGCGTCAGCCGCACGTCGTGCGGCGCACTGCGCCTCACTGCGCCTCACTGCGTCTCAACGCCGCTGCACCGCCGCGCGCCCGCCGCGCCGCACGTCTCAGGGGTCGCCGGGGACTCCCAGCCACCGGCCTTTGTTCGGCAGGCAGAGCGGCCAGCTGCAAGGTACGGTTGACGCCGGCTGGCAGGCTGCGCGCACCGCCACCTGCTCAGTCAGCAGTATTAATCAGATGCGCTAAGTCTGGCAGCCCATTATAGGCGCAAAGTGGATCCAGTGTCCCAAACGGTGTTGCGCCATACCGAACCGGCAACGGCCACGGCCCTCTCAGAGCGACTAGGTCGGCGACTATATAGTCCGAAACGCCCCCGGCAGCAGCCTATCGCACACAATGGCTTCCCAACTGTTCACTCCGCTCAAGGTCGGCGACTTTGAGGTCAGCAACCGCATCGTCATGGCGCCGCTCACGCGGTTCCGCAACTCCGAGGACAATGTCCCCCAGGAGGACCTGGCGGTGCCGCACTACGCGCAGCGCGCCGGCTACCCCGGCACGCTCATCATCGCCGAGGCCACCGACGTCTCGTCGTTCTCGGGCGGCTTCCCGTTCGTGCCCGGCGTGCACACGGACGCGCAGATTGAGGGCTGGAAGAAGGTCACGGACGCCATCCACGCCAAGGGCTCGTTCGCTTTCCTCCAGCTGTGGGCCATCGGCCGCAGCAACCCCGGCGTCCGCCCCGGCTACGAGACTGTGGTGTCGGCCAGCACCAAGCCCATGGAGGGCGGCAAGACGCCGCTGTCGCTGAGCGTCGAGGAGATCGCGTCGTACGTGGCTGCGTTCGCCGACGCGTCCAAGAAGGCCATCGCCGCCGGCTTCGACGGCATTGAGATCCACGCCGCCCACGGCTACCTGATCGACCAGTTCCTGCAGGACGTGTCGAACGAGCGCACCGACTCGTACGGTGGCTCGATCGAGAACCGCGCGCGGTTCGCGCTCGAGATCGTCGAGGCCTGCACGGCCGCCATCGGCGCCAGCAAGGTCGCCATCCGTCTCTCGCCGTTCTCGGCCTACCAGAGCATGAAGATGGACGACCCGATGCCGACGTTCACCTACGTCGTCGAGCAGCTGCAGGCCAAGTTCCCCGGCCTGGCCTACCTGCACATGGTCGAGCCGCGTGTGTCTGGCTCGGACGACCGTGAGCCCGAGGACCAGGAGAGCAACGACCTTATTCGCGCCATCTGGAAGGGCCCCTACATGGCTGCGGGCGGCTTCACGCCCGAGTCGGCCGCCGCCCACATCGAGAAGTACCCGAACGAGCTGATCGCGTTCGGCCGGCTGTTCATCCCCAACCCGGACCTGGTGGCCCGCATCAAGGAGAACATCCCGCTCGAGCCCTACGACCGCTCGAACTTCTACACTCCCCAGACTGCCGACGGCTACCTGACGTACACGGTCTCGGACAAGCTGACCGGCACGTACGCTTACTAGATAGTAATGATGTTATGAAGCAACGCTATGCGCCGCACGGCGTGCGGCTCGTAGCCGCCCCGGCCGCACTGTCGAGCCCGCCCGCCGCCAGGCCCGCGCCCGCCGCCAGCGGCCTCCAGGGCCGCTGCCCGGACACCGTCAGAGGCTCGTTCGTACCGGCCGGCACGGTAAAGCCGGCGGCCTGGTCCGCCCAGCCACTGCCGCGCCACGCGCACCGCCGCGTGACGGCCCGAACACGCCGCCGGATTTAAGCGTGGCCTGTCAGCGTCCAGCAAATCTCGCTTACCATCACCATGACCTCGCGGCAACTCCAGAAGGCCGGTCTGCCGCCGGTGTCGGAGCTCACCGAGATTGCGCCTGCGCCCGTGCGCACCGAGAGCGCGACCAGCGGCGCGGGGACCGACGAGCCGCCGGACCCGTGGGCGCGCCGCCGGGACGCGATCCGGCTGGCGCTGATCCGCACGCACAAATACTCGTCCTACGTGTTCTCGGCGTTTCTGTCGCTGCACGCGGTCAACGTGGTCGTGCTGCCGGCGGTGACGGGCTCGACGACCGCGGCCGACGACGCGCTCGTCCTGACCCGCGTGTTCTACCAGGCGACGGCAGTCGAGCCGGTGGCCGTGTTTGGCGCCCTGGCCGCGCACGCCGCAGCCGGCGCGCTGCTGCGGGCGCTCAAGGTCCGCCGCGACCGCCGCTGGTACGCGCAGCGGCAGAAAATGACCCGGGTCGCGTTCGCGGGGTACCTGCTGGTACCCGTGACCGTCGCACACGTTGCGCTGGCCCGGGTCGTACCGGCCCGCCTGTTTGGCGACAGCTCCATCGTCTCGCTGCGCCTGGTGTCCCACGGCTTTGCACGCCACCGGCTGCTGTCGTGGACCGTCTACACAGCCCTGGTCGGCCTGACCGCGTTCCACGTCATCGGTGGCTGGGCGCGCTGGCTGCGTCTGACCCGCCGCAAGACGCTGCAGGCCCTGACGTGGTCGTCGGCCGCGGTCGGCATGCTTGCGCTGCGCGTGGTCTCGCGCCAGGGCGCCGCCGCGCCGTGGCTTGCCCGCCGCTACGACGACATCTACCGGACCGTGCTGGCGCCGCTGCGCGCGCTGGGCGACGCGCTCGCATAGACATGGACAATGCATCTCTCCTGCCCGATCGGGCTGTTTGTTACGCCGTACGCGCGCCTGGCGCCCGGCCCGCCGATTGGCCCTGCCGGCGCGTGTTTGTGTAACCTCGGCGATAGCGAAAGGCCGACCGGTCTGCGCCGCACGGTGTGCGGCGGGCTCGCGACGTGGCCGGGCAGCACGCAATTGCCCTGCCGGAACGGCGCCCTCGCGGACCAGTGCTCGCCCGGCGGCCGCAGACATGGCGCCGCTGTGTGCACCGTGGCGGCCGCCGGCGGGTCGGGGTGGCCGCCGTGCGCGCAGAGCTGCGCCCGGCGGGCACGTGAGCCGCAGGGCGTGCGGCTCACGACCGGCGCGGCACCGGCCCGCTGCGCCGCCGCTGCACAGCGCCAGCGCAGCCGCGGGGTAGAGTTTACTCGTCAGGAACGGCGTGCGCCGCGCGCGGCCGGCAGCTCGTCCGCCGTCGTCGCGCGCGGGCCGGCCGGCGTCCGCCGCGCCGCCGCCCCAGGCCGCACGCGACCGGCCGCAGCCGGAAGCGCGGTTGGCGGCGTGGCCGCACAGGAACGGGCCGGGGGAGCGTGTGGGCAAGCGGTTACGCGGGGTTGTGCCGCAGGCGGCTAAAGTTTGCGCGGTTGCGGCCGGAACGGGCAAACTCGCGTGCATGGGCGCCCTGGCAACTGACCTCTCACGTCGTTCCTGTAAAATTTCTGCTTGGTCGAAAAAACTTCCTCCGGTCTACCGAGTCGAACGAATACCACACCACCACGATGTCTTCTGTCTTCAATGTGAGTACGCGGACCGCGGGCCAGACCACCGCGCCGGGCCACCGCGAATTGGGCCGGTGATGGCGGCGCGCCCGGAACCGCAGCGCACGCGGCCACGCGCAGGGCTGACGAGCAGGTTGTCCGATGGGGAGCGTTCGCGTCCGGCATCGTCTACGGCGCGTACCACAGCTTCTCGCTGAGCTCGGCGGCCAAGGCGCACCACGCCGCGGCCGAGTACGCGCACCAGGAGGCGCTGATCAAGCAGGCCAAGGAGGAGTACGCCAAGCTGCACCCGAAGCCGGTGGTCGCGGTGTCGTCGGCAGCGGTCGAGACGGACATCTCGAGCCCGAACTTTGACCTGGAGAAGTTCCTTGACTACGCGCTCAAGGAGTAGTGTATCGCATAATAGATTGAGTGCCTATGTACATCACAGCCCGTAGAGCTCCGAGCCCCAGAGCTTGACGGTGCGGTCCCAGCCGGAGCTGACGAGGAACTGGCTGTCGGGCGAGATGTCGACCGACATGGCCTTCTCGGCGTGGCCCTTGAGCGACTTGAGCAGGACCCACGAGCCGGTCTTCCAGACGTTGACCGTGCCGTCGTACGAGCTCGAGGCGAGGTACGTGCCGTGCGCGGGCACCGCGGGCGCGTCGTCGTCGCCGGGAACGGGCGCGGCGCGGTCGGCGGCGTTGAAGAAGCGCAGGTCCGAGACCAGGGACTGGTGCGCGGGCACGGACGCCACGGCGCGCACCTTGCGCACGTCCCAGATCTTGATGCTGGCGTCGCCGCTGCCGGTCGCGACCTGGTAGCCGTTGGGCGCGAACGCGACGCCGTAGATCTCGCGCACGTGCCCGTCGAGCATCATGATGGTGCGCCCGGTGCGCAGGTCCCACACGCGGCCGACGCCGTCCAGGCCGGCCGACGCGGCGAGCGCGCCGTCGTCCTGGAAGGCCACGCTGTAGACCTCGCGCGCGTGCCCCTCCTGCATCAGCAGCTCGCGCGTGGTCTCGACGTCCCACAGCCGCCACGTGTAGTCGAACGAGGCCGAGCCCAGCAGCCGGCCGCCGGGGTGGAACTCGACCCGGCACACGCGGTTGGTGTGGCCGGCCAGCGTCGCCACCGGCGTGTCCTGCTCGAGGTTCCAGAGGTGCACGGCCGCGTCGCCGCCGCCCGTGGCCAGCGCCACCGCCGCCGCCGGCGCGCGCACGGTCGCGTCGGGGTGCCAGCCGATGCCGCCGACGCGGTCCGTGTGCCCGCGCAGCACCCGCGTCTCCTCGAGCCCGGGCACCGACACCAGCTTGAGCGTGCCCGTCCACGACCCGGCCGCGATCGTGCCCGAGTCCGGCGAGAACCGGGCGATGGACGTGGCGCGCTCGCCGATCAGCTGCGACCCCAGCAGCGCGTAGCCCTTGAACTTCTCGGCCAGCGCCTTGCTCTGCCGCGTCAGCCGCGTCAGCGGGATCTCGGCCTCGGCCTTCTGCGCGGCCGTGCGCGCCCGCGCCCGCGCCAGCGAGTACCGCGCCAGCTCCTGCCGGACCGCCAGCAGCTCGCTGTCGCCGGGCGTGTAGAACTCCTCGTCCGCGTCGGCCTCCTCGGCCGTGCCGGTCTCGACCAGCACGTGCCCGGCCTCGGCCAGCGCGCTGAGCACTGCCCGGAGCCGGTCGCGCCGGTCGACCTTTTCTTCGCCAAAGTACGTGACCGGCTCGCGCAGCTCGCGCAGCCGCGCCCGCACCTTGGCGTCGTCCGTCGGCACCGCGATCTGCCGGGCCCGCCGCTTGCGCTCGACCTCGTCCAGGTACGACTGCACCCGGACGCCCGACACGCCGGGGCCGGCCAGATCGTAGTCGTTGTCGTTCTGGAGGTCCTCGAGCGCGATCCCCGCCTCGGCCTCGGCCATCTCTGTGTCCTCGGCGGCGGCCACGAGGCCCTGCCGCGACGGATGGACCGACATGGGCGTGGTGGGGCCGTGGGCGTGGTCGCTTTGGTTGCTGCCGTGCGGCGCGCTGTTTGGTAGACTTGGCTGCTGCCGCTGCGCTCTCTGCGCGCTCTGCTGCGCCTGCCTCGCTCTCTCGGCTCTCGCCTGCTGCCGGCCGCTCGCCTGCTGCCCTGCCGCTGGCTCTGCCGTCTGCTGGTCGCTCAACGCTGTCGCGCTCAGCTGTAGCCGCCTGTCGCCGATCTGCCATCAGCCATCCGTCGCCAGCGCATCCGGCACGCGGCCGGCCGGCCGCCAGGACGCTCCATCCGCCCGCCCCAGCCCGCCGCCGCCGCCGCCGCCTGCCCGCTTACCTCTCGGCCAAAGTGCGCGTCCTGTAGCGCTGCGGTGACTCGGTCAATTTTTTTCTCGTTCCCAACTTGCCAGATCACGCCAACCATCCATCCCCCCAGGCATCCAGACCGGCGACCAGACGGCCGCTGACGGACCAATTCATCGGCAAAACCCCGGAAATCCAGGCATCCACAATGGCCGGTGCTGCGGGAGGCAGCAAGGCGGCCGGCGCGGCCAAGGCCGCGACCGGCACGCGCAAATCCGCGCGTCAGGCCAGCTCAGCACCTACAGCCGACGCGGCTGCGACGGAGCCCGCGGCCAAGGCCGCCAAGGGCGCCGACACGGCCGCGGCCGCGGCCGCGGTCGAGGTCGCCGAGGCGTCGGCCGAGTCGCGGCGAAGCGCCAAGCGGTACCGGGCGTTCTTTGCGCTGACGGCGGTGCTTGCGTTCTACACGCGGTTCTACAAGCTCAATCACCCCGACCAGGTCGTGTAAGTACGCGGCCGGGCGCGCTGACGGCAGGTTCGACGAGGTGCACTTTGGCAAGTTCGCCAGCTACGTAAGTGGGCGCGCGGACGCGCTGACGCCAGTACCTGCAGCGGACGTACTTCTTCGACGTGCACCCGCCGTTCGGCAAGCTGCTGTACGCGTTCGTGGGCTGGGCGGTCGGCTACGACGGCTCGTTCCTGTTTGAGAACATCGGGGACGGGTACAGCCAGAACCACGTGCCGTACGTGGCGTACCGGTCGCTGCCGGCGCTCTTCGGCGCGCTCACGGTGCCGCTCGTGTTTCTGATCATGAAGGAGTCGGGCTACAGCCTGCCGGCGTGCATCGTCTCGACGGCGCTGGTGCTGTTTGGTAAGTGGGCCGGCGGCGGCGCTGACCAGACAACGGCCACATCACCCAGACCCGGCTGATTCTGCTGGACTCGACGCTGATCCTGTGGATGGTGTGCGCGCTGTACGCGTACGTGCGGTTCTCGAAGCTGCGCAACCAGCCGTACACGTACGGCTGGTGGAAGTGGCTGATGCTGACGGGGCTGTCGCTGTCGTGCACGATCTCGACCAAGTACGTGGGCGTGTTCACGTTCCTGACCGTCGGCATCGCGGTCGCGGTCGACCTGTGGGACCTGCTGGACGTGTCGGCGCACCGGCTGACGCTGGCCGAGTTCGCGAAGCACTTCTGCGCGCGCGCGTTCGCGCTCATCGTGGTGCCGTTCCTGTGCTACCTGTTCTGGTTCGCGGTGCACTTTGCCATCCTCAACAAGTCCGGCCCCGGCGACGACTTCATGTCGCCCGAGTTCCAGGAGACGCTCGGCGACAACGCGCTCACGCTCGAGTCGTACGCGGTCAACTACTACGACGTCGTCACGTTCCAGCACAAGGACACCAAGACGTACCTGCACTCGCACCCGGACCGGTACCCGCTGCGGTACGAGGACGGCCGGATCTCGTCCCAGGGCCAGCAGGTCACGGGCTACCCGTACCGCGACGCCAACAACGAGTGGGAGATCCTGCCGGCGGTCGCGTTCGGCGAGGACGACCGGCTCGGCCACGCCGTCCACGGCGGCGACCTCGTCCAGCTGCGCCACGTGCGCACCAACACGATCCTGCTCTCGCACGACGTGGCCTCGCCGTACTACCCGACCAACCAGGAGTTCACCACCGTCAGCGTCGAGGACGCCGCCGGGCCGCGCCACAACGACACGCTCTTCGAGATCCGGCTCAACAACGGCAAGACCGAGCCGTTCCGGACCAAGGCCGGCCTGTTCAAGCTCATCCACAACCCGAGCAAGGTCGCCATGTGGACGCACGACCGCCCGCTGCCGGACTGGGCCTTCAAGCAGCAGGAGATCAACGGCAACAAGAACTCGGCCCAGGCGTCCAACACGTGGTACGCGGACGAGATCGTCGGCCTCACGGACGAGACCCGGCTGTCCAAGGAGGAGAAGCAGATCAAGAAGCTGCCGTTCCTGAAGAAGTACGCCGAGCTGCAGCTGGCCATGTTCCGCCACAACAACGCGCTGACCGCGTCCCACCCCTACGCGTCCTTCCCGCCCGAATGGCCGTTCATTCTCCGCGGCGTCTCGTTCTGGACCAACAACGAGAACCGCGCGCAGATCTACCTGATCGGCAACCCCTTCGGCTGGTGGTTTGCGACCTGCATGCTCGCCGTCCTGGCCGGCATCATGGTCTCGGACCAGCTGACCCGCCGCCGCAAGGTCTACATCCTGCCGGAGAACGTCCGCAGCCGGCTCTACAAGTCCGCCGGCTTCTTCCTCGTGGCCTGGGCCGCCCACTACTTCCCGTTCTACGTGATGGGCCGCCAGCTGTTCCTGCACCACTACCTGCCGGCGCACCTGATCTCGTCGCTCTGCGCCGGCGCCGTCCTCGACTTTTTCTTCACGTCTCCGGGCGTGTACCAGGTCGTCAAGGCGCCGCCCGTGAAGAGCGAGCACCCCGACGTGACCGTGTACCCGCAGACGTCGCTGTCGAGCGCGGCCGTGGCCGGCCTCGTCGTTGGCCTGACCGTGGGGATCTTCCTGTTCTTCACGCCGTTCACGTACGGCGACACGGGCCTCGACGTCGACCAGGTTCTGCGCCGCAAGTGGCTGAACTTTGACCTACACTTTGCCAAGTAGGAATAAAAATGTGCGCCGATGGACGGAGGGCGCGGCCTGCGTAGGACATCCAGGGGCCGCGAGCCGCACAATGTGCGGCTCACCGCTTGCCCACGTAAGCCGCACGCTGTGCGGCGCGTTTGGCCTGTGCGACCGCGTAGCGGTGGGTTGCGGCTACGTGCCGCACACCGTGCGGCGCGCTTGGCCTGTGCGACCACGTAGCGGTGGCCTGCGGCTACGTGCCGCACACCGTGCGGCGCGCTTGGCCTGTGCGACCACGTAGCAGTGGCCTGCGGCTACATGCCGCACACCGTGCGGCGCGCTTGTATGCGCGTTACTCATCCGCTGGGACGAAAATTTTGACAAGAGTCATAAATTTTTCGCTCAACCTCTGACACCACACGACTTAAAGCACGGTTCTCGGCCGGCTCGGGTGCGACAGCAGATCGTACTAGGACTCTGGAACACAGAGCTATCGCAGGATTGTGACACAGGCGCGCGACCACCGCACCAGGCCAATTGAACACACAATGAGCGGCCGAGTGGTGCACGTCCTCGACCTAGAGAGCGGCAACCTGCGCTCGCTGTCGAACGCGGTGCAGCGGCTCGGGTACGAGGTCAAGTGGGTGCGCGAGCCCGCGGACGGTCTGGAGACGGCAGAGGTAGGTGGGCGGCCGGCGGCGCTGACGGCAGATCGTGATTTTCCCCGGCGTCGGTAACTTTGGCCACGTCCTGGGCGCGCTCAAGAAGCGCGGGTTCGTGGAGCCGCTCAAGGCGTACATCGCGTCCGGGCGGCCGCTGATGGGCATCTGCGTGGGCATGCAGGCGCTCTTCGAGGGCTCGGTCGAGAGCCCGGACGCAGAGGGACTGGGGCTGATTGCGGACAAGCTGGCCAAGTTCGACGACACCACCAAGTCGGTGCCGCACATCGGATGGAACTCGGCGGCCGTGGCGTCGCAGGGCAGTATCTACGACCTGCGGCCCAACAGCAAGTACTACTACGTGCACTCGTTCGCGGCGCGGCCGGCGGTCGCGATCGCGCAGGGCTGGACCGTGGCCACCGGGTCGTACGGCGGCGAGGAGTTTGTCGGCGCGCTGTACAAGGACAACGTCTTTGCCACGCAGTTCCACCCCGAGAAGAGCGGCGTGGCCGGCCTGCGGGTGATCCGGGCGTTCCTCGAGCAGCGGCGGACGCCGTCGCCCGAGTCGCTCGAGCCGCTGGCGCCGGCGTCGGTCGGGCTCACCCGGCGGGTGATTGCGTGCCTGGACGTGCGCGCGAACGACGACGGCGACCTGGTCGTGACCAAGGGCGACCAGTACGACGTGCGCGAGAAGGACGCGTCGGCAGGCAACCGCGTGCGCAACCTGGGCAAGCCGGTCGAGATGGCCCGCAAGTACTACCTCGAGGGCGCGGACGAGGTCACGTTTCTGAACATCACGTCGTTCCGCAACTGCCCGCTGGCGGACCTGCCCATGCTCGAGATCCTGCGCCGGGCGTCCGAGTGCGTGTTTGTGCCGCTGACGGTTGGCGGCGGCATCCGCGACACGGTCGACCCCGACGGCACCGTCATCCCGGCGCTCGACGTCGCGTCGCAGTACTTCCTGTCGGGCGCCGACAAGGTCTCGATCGGGTCCGACGCTGTGACGGCCGCCGAGGAGTTCTACGCGCGCGGCGGCGTGCTCGCCGGCACGACGCCCATGGAGACCATCTCGCGCGCCTACGGCGCCCAGGCCGTCGTCATCTCGGTCGACCCCAAGCGCGTCTACGTGGCGTCGCCGGCCGACACGCCCCACCACACGATCGAGACCGCCACGCCGGGCCCGAACGGCGAGCGGTACGCGTGGTACCAGTGCACGATCAAGGGCGGTCGCGAGGCCCGCGACCTGGACGTGCGCCAGCTCGTCACGGCCGTCGAGAAGATGGGCGCGGGCGAGATCCTGCTCAACTGCATCGACAAGGACGGCTCCAACTCGGGCTTTGACCTCGAGCTGATCCGCGACGTCAAGGCGGCCGTGCGCATTCCGGTCATTGCGTCGTCGGGCGCGGGGCGGCCGGCGCACTTCTTGGAGGTCTTTGAGCAGACGCCGACGGACGCGGCGCTCGGCGCGGGGATGTTCCACCGCGGCGAGTACACCGTGACGGACGTGAAGACGTACCTGAGCGAGAACGGGCTGCTGGTGCGGACGGACGCCGAGAACGCTGTCTAGAGTCGCGGCTATATGTTACCGGCGGCTGCATGTTACCGGCGGCTGCATGTTACCGGCGGCTACATGTTACCCGCGGCTACATGTTACCCGCGGCTGCATGTTACCCGAGGCTGCACGGTCTCTGCCGCAGCACTGCTGCGACGAAGCGCCGCCGGAGACCGCGGCCGGCGGCTCCAGCGCGGCCGACTGCTCCGCAGCAGCGGCTGTAGGGGCCACAAGCCCGGCCGTGCGGCTAAATGTAATTGCCGACGCTCGACCAGCTACATGTAATTAGAATCGAAAGCTACAACAGTGCGCGCAACGGCGCCAGCGTCGCCGGCCATTGCCGACTCGCAGGCGTGCGCGGCTTGCCCGCCGGCCCCCAGCGGCCCCGGGCGGCCGGCTGGCGTCCGCCAGCGTCTTTGGCGCGCGTTTTGCCGCCGTGCGCCGCGGCCAGGCCCGCCGACCGTCGTCGGGTCCGCCGCCGGATTTCCAAACGCCGGGTGACGCGCCACATTTGCAGCCACAAACGTCGCATATTTGCACACATGCGCCCCAAGCGCGCCTCTCCTTCCGCACCTCTGCCTCTTCGCTTTCTGTCGACCGCACTCCGCAAAGTTGACGACTTTGGAAACGAGCAGGCTTCTGTCGGCCATCGAATCCATCGGATTATCCAGTCGGCAGCGCAGCACAGCCGTCGGCGCACATCGCAGGCGCTAATCAGGCCCGGCTAGTCAGGACCGGCTGTTGTCGGCGCGCGCGAGGCGCGCATCCAGGATCCAGCGGCGGTGGACCAAACATTCAGGCATCAATGGTAGTGTCGACTCCGACAGCGTCGACGTCATCCGGCGCAGGCAACGGCATGCTCTCGTCGCAGTCGTCGCCGCAGGGCGGCAGCAAGGACGGCGGGGCCAACGGGTACGGCGCGGGCGGGTTCGCAAACGGAATTGGCGGCGGCAGCACGACGCCGTCCAAGCCGCAGCGGCCGGCGCGGCGGATCGAGATCGAGCCGATCATCAGCGACTTCCGCAAGATGCTGGGCGACCGGTGGCCGCGGTACCGGGACGTGATCACGGGGTTCCTGACAGGTGGGTGGCGGCGCGGGCAGGCTGACGCCAGGGCGGCTCACGCGCAAGGAGATCGAGGCCGAGCTGGGCGAGCTGCTGGACAAGTCGATGGTGCGCACGCACAACCAGTTCCTGCTGGCGTCGCTGGCGAACGCGTTCCGCGACTCGCCGGCGTCGACGTCCGGGCTGCTGGCGTGGAACAAGCGGTCGAAGGACGCGCCCAGCAAGGCGCGGTTTGCGGGCGACCCGGTGCTCGCGCGGCTCAAGTCGGAGATCATGGGGTTCACGCCGCGGGAGCGGCGGCGGCTCAAGGCCATCACGCGCGACGCGGGCAAGAAGGGCGCGGTGCCGTCGACCATCGTGCTGACGCGGCAGGCCAAGGTGCCGCGGCTGCCGACGCTCAAGGAGAAGGAGAAGCAGAAGACCAACATCAGCCAGGACATCTTGCAGAGCTACCAGGCGCCGCTGGCGGCCGAGTCGTTCGAGCTGCCGGACGCGGACACGCTGAGCACGCGCATCCTGGGCATCGCGTACGAGCACGGCCTCGTCGACGGCATCGCCAAGGACGTGCCGGACGCGGTCCTGGCCGGGCTCGAGTACCATCTGCGCGACTTCCTCCAGCAGATCTTCGACCGCGTGCGGCCGTCCAAGCGCACCAAGTTCTTCACGAACCGCGACGCGCTCGTGTCGTACCACACCCTGGCCGAGCCCGACCCGGACGCGGCCGCCGCCGCGGGCTCCGCCGCCGGCGTCATCGGCGCCGCGCTGCCCAAGCCCAAGCCCGCCCGCCGCCGGCTCGTCGACGACGACAACATCGTCACGGCCGAGGACATGGCGCTCGCGCTCGAGCTCGCGCCCCACAGCATCGTCGAGCCGGGCGGGCCGTTCCTGCGCCTCTACGACGTCATGCTCCAGGACGAGATGGACGACCTGCCGCCGCCGTGATGCAGGCATCGCGCCGGCCCCCGCATCTACCCGCACTACGTTCGATTTGTATATATTCTATGTCATCGTTCGGCCTGTATTTTATAAATGACATGTGAATCCTGCCGCTATTTTTCGAGTATACTGTAATTTTTGGATGTTCGGCTCCTTGGTTTGGTCACTTTGTATTTATCTATTTATTTTTGAGATGTCACGGAGGAATAGACATTTTGGTGCTAGACCTTGGAGAACGGCGGCAGCGAGAAGGGGTAGCCGCCGTTCTTCATGCGGAACACGAAGAGCAGCAGGCTGAAGGCGACGAAGAGCAGCACGGTCCAGACCGTGACCGCGGTGGTCTGCTTGGTCTTGCTCTTGGTGCGCGGGACCTTGGTGGCCAGGGAGATCGTGCCGAAGGCCAGGATGGCGTCTGCGGTCAGCCCGCCCGCCGGCGTACTTACAGATGATGGCCACGAGCTGCGTCTCGAACCCGTACTGCATCTGGAACGTGCGCGCGATGTACTGCACCTGGCCCGAGCGGTCGCCGGACACGTACGGCGTGTGCCGGATGTTGTTGAACATGTGGCCGGAGATGAACAGCAGGATGGCGACCATGGCCAGGCCCATCCAGATCACCTTGGACTGCACCACGTTGCGGATGACCGGCAGGAAGATCTTGACGCCGACGGCGAGCGCGAACACCGTGGACGCGACCGAGAAGATCTTGGAGTAGTCGCGCGGCTGGCGCAGCACGACCTGGCGCCCGGTGGTGTCGGCAATGAACTTGATTGTGGCCTGCGTGAGGTCCGCGGTCGGCGCGAAGTCGTACTTGACCGGCTCGTCCTTGCCGGCGCGGTACACCCACAGGTTCGGCACGCTGTTGAGCCCGAGCTGCCGTCAGCGCGCGCACACAGATACGTACCCGCTGGAAGACGTTCTGGCCGTCCTTGAAGTCGAGCTGGGCGAAGAAGAGGCCGTCACCGCCGGCGTGGTCGCCCGCCCACGACGCCGCGAGCAGGTCGTACGACGGCTGGAACTGCTTGCACAGCTGGCAGTTCATCTCGGGGCCGGCGGCGGTCAGCAGCACCATCACGTCGTAGTCGCGCGGCGCGTCCACGACGGGGTCGAACGTCTTGCCGGTCAATTGGATGATGCCGCCGTGGCCCTTGCTCTTGAGGAGACGCTGCATGGCGGCGCCATCGTACGTCTTTTTGTCTGCCTTGGCGGCCGCGCCGAGCCCGGCGAGCAGGGCGAGGCACAATGCCAGCTGAATCACGACCGATCTGAGGGTAGCCGAGCGCATGGTTGGGGGACGGTGAGAGCGAGCCGCGCGGAAGTACACGTAGCTGCATGGCGCCCACGTGACGTCACGTGCTGCGTTGCCCTGGCAACTGCGCGTCGCCGGCGCGGCTGGCTGACGGCGTGAGCCGCATGGCGTGCGGCTCACCGCCCACTCCGCGAGCCGCACGGCGCGCGGCTCATAGCCGCCCGGGCCTCTGCGGCTGTATGCGGGTGCGCGCGAGCGCGTTGCCGGGGCAACCGCCGGCGATCGCGTCCGTTGCCAGGGCAACCGCCAGCGATCGCGTCCGTTGCCCCGGCAACCGCCGCGTCAAAACACCCGCGCCGCGCCCCTCCGCGTCATGGCGCCCACAGACACCCAGCCTGCGCAGACCGCGTCCCTGTCGGAGCTGCTGGCGGCACGATACCAGAACGCCGTCTCGGAGATCGACCGGCTCGAGCTCGAGGACCTCGTGCGGCAGATCAAGATCCGGCTGCTGACGGCGGAGCACGAGCGTGATTCGAGCGCCGCCGCCGCCGCCGATGCCGCCGCCGCAACCGCCGCCGCGGTAGGCGACGCCGCCGCCGCGCGTGCCGAGGGCGTAAGTGCCGCCGCGGACGCGCTGACCCCAGGACGCCGTCGCCAGTCGGCTGCGCGCCGACCTGGCCGAGCTCCAGGCCAAGCTCGTGCAGACGGAAGAAACGGCCGAGGCCAAGGGCCGGCTGGCCGCGTCGCTCGAAAGCGAGGTTGCTGCGCTGCGCCAGAGCGAGACCACCACCAAAGCGCTGCTGGAGGAGAAGTTCGCGCTGACCGCGCGGCTGTCGGAGACAGCGATCGAGCTCGGTGCTCTCAAGGGCTCCGAGGACGCGCGCCTCAAGCTGCTCCTAGACAAGTCGTCGCTCGAGCAACGGCTGGCTGAGACCTCCGCGCGGCTGGCCCACCAGGAGGCCACGGTCAAGGACCTGACCGCGCGGCTGGCGGACGAGGAGTCGCGGTCGGCGGGCGCGTCCGCGGCCGCGCTCGCCGACGTCCGCAAAAAGGTCGCCACGCTGCAGGGCCAGCTCGATCGCGCGCTCGCCGACAAAGACGCGGCCGACGCGGCGGCCGCGGCTCTGCGGGTCGAGATCCGCGACGCGCGCGCGTCGCTGGCCCGCGCCGAAAAGGCCACGGACGCCCGGCGCAGCTCGGCCGACCGCACCAAAGAGCTCGAGTCCAAACTGGAGGCGCTCGAGGCGACCGTGGTCGATCTCGAGGCCACGCTCAAGCGCGAGCGGCTTGAGCGCGACCGCGCGGCCAAGACAGATGGCCGCGAGGCCGACAAAAAGCTCCGCGACGAGCTCGCCCAGCTCCGCGTCCGACTCGACCAGCAGACCGCCGCCACCGACAAGGCCACCAAGGAGCTGGCGCGCGCGCGCGACCAGTTCCGCATCAAGCAGGACGCGCTCGAGTCGCGGCTCGAGGCCGCCAAGGCCAAGCTCAAGCTGTCCAAAGAGAGCGCGGCCAGCCTGACGCGCAAGGCGCGGTCCGAGCTGCCAGAGTCCTTTGCCGACGCCGACCGCCCCAAGCGCGCGCGCAAGACAAACATCCTGGACGAGTCTACGTTCTCGACGACGCCGTTTCTGAACCGCCAGAGCGAGACGTCGATCCAGATCGAGTCGCCGTCGATCCACCTGAGCGAGCGGCTGCGGCCGGACGAGCGCAAGGAGAACGCGCCGGGGCTGGAGAAGGCCGCGTCCACCAAGACGTCGGTGCTGACCGAGGCTGCGGCGAACGCGCTGGGGGGGCGGCCAGCCAAGGCCAAGCCGGCCCGGGCGGCCGAGCCCGAGCCGAAGCCGGCCGAGGAGCCCGTACCCGGCCCTGCGCTCGAGCCCGCACCCGGCCCTGCGCCCGAGCCCGCACCCGCATCTGTGCCCGGACCCGCGCCCGCATCTGCGCCCGGACCCGCGCCCGCGCCCGAACCCGAGCTCGAGCCCAAACCCCGGGGTCGCCCCAAGGCCGCCAAGGCCGCCAAGGCCCCTGCCAAGCCGCGCGGCCGCGTCGCCGCCATGAAGCCTGCCGACAAGGCCGAGTCCAAGCCAAAGGGCCGTCTCGCGCGTCTCCTCGACGACGACGACGTCCAGCCCGTCGTCCTCGACGTCTCCACGGACTCGGCCGACGAGCCCAAGGAGAAAAAGAAGCGGCGCAAGCTGGGCGGCCGGCCCACGCTCTTCGACGACGAGCCTGGCAAGCTTGCCGCGCCGTCCAACCTGCTCGGCAAAGCCATCAGCCCGCTTAAAAAGCGCAACGAAGGCCTGCGCAACATCTTCAGAATCTAAAAAAGGAGAATTAAATCAAATTTCAATTATGTACACAGTGCTCTTCCACGAACTACTCATGCCAAACAATGCAGAAGCAAAATGCTCACAGCTTCGGGGGAAATGCGACACGGAGCCTCTGTCCGTAGATGTTAAATGCCAGGGCCATGGAGCCGCAGCAGCCAAAGGCCAGAAAGCCGAGCAGACTGCAGCCCCATCCAAAGCCCAGGCTGGCATACAGCTTGGTGCCGCAAAGCGGGAAAAACGCGCCAGCAGTCATGCGGAGGCAGTTGCCGGCAGCGGTCGCCGACGGCGCAAAGCCGTACGGCGCAAAGACCTCGATCAGGTACGTCTGGATCGGCAGCATCGACGAGACCATGCCGATGCCCATCGGGATCATCGACAGGATCACGGCGATCCAATGGCGGTGCTGCTCGATCGCCCAGCCGTACCAGAACATGGACGCCGGGATGCACAGGCAAGAGAGGTAGAGCGGCCGCAGCCGGAACTCGGGCTGGCGCACGCCGTTGTTTTTCTTGGTCAGGTACGCCACGAGCTTGTCGCTGGTGGCGCCGACGGAGCTGACGCCGATCATGAGGCCGGTGCCGAGACCGAGGTAGGCCAGGCCGGTGAGGCCGGTGCTGAAGCCGTAGTAGTCGCGGAAGACGTAGGTGATGGTCGTCACGAACATGTAGAGGTACGCGAACGCGAACCCCATGTAGACGGCCGCAAAGGTCACGATCGGGTTCGTGAACAGCAGGCGCAGCGGGCGCGAGAAGCACTGCCACCAGATGACGGCGGGACGGAGGTCGCGGCCCTTGTCGATGTGCGAGATCAGGTCGGACCGGTTGTGCTCCTTGCGCAGGCGGCGGGCCTTGACGCGCAGAATCGCCGGCGCCGACGTCTCCTCGACCAGGACGAAGAAGAGGACGGTCATGATCATGCCCAGGATGAGCAGGATCCGGAACGTCCAGCGCCAGCCGATAGTCTCGGCGATGAAGCCGCCAGCCACCGGGCCCACGACAGGGCCCATGAGCGGGCCGAGCGCGAAGATCGATGCGGCACGGCCCATCTGCTGCGGCTTGAACATGTCGCCGATGACGCCGCCGCCGACGACCATGGCCGCGCAGCCCAGGAAGCCGCCCAGGAACCGGCACGCCATGAACGTGGCCGTGTTGTGCGCCTCGGAACAGCCGATGTTGAACAGCGCAAACACCAGGTTGGACACGCAGATCACGTACTTGCGGCCAAAGAGCTCGCTCATGGGCGCGTGGCACAGCAGCGGGCCCCAGCCGAAGCCCAGGACGAAAATCGAGATCATGAACGTTTCAACGGTCGCGTTCGTCTGGTGAAACTCGAGGATGACGTACTCGACGCCCGGCGCGAACAGCGTCGACGCCAACGGCAGCATGAAGCACGACACCGCCACGAGGCCCATCGTACGCCACTTCTTCGCGCTCGACCAGTTCTTGGGGTTGGCCGGGTCTTCCGGGCTGTCCCACCCGATGAGGCCCTTCTCCCAGTCGGTCACGACGTTGAAGTCGACTTTCTTCATTCCACCGGGGCCGCCGGGGCCGCCGGGGCCGCCGGGGCCGCCCGGCGCGCCGCCGGGCGCGCCGCCCATCGCCTTCTCGGCCTCCGCAGGCTTCTCGGCCTCCTTCTCGTCTGTCGTGCTCAGGTCCGACGACGACAGCTTGTCCGCCGGCAGGCCGAGCTCGGGCTCGGCCACAGCCGCGGCCGCAGGGACCGCGTCCGTCCGCCGCGCGGTACGCTCGCTCGCCAGCGAGTCCGCATCGCTGCCCGCGCTGCGGTCTGCCGTGTAGAACGAGTCCGCAGACGTGTACTCGGATCTGCCCGTGTCGGTCGCGTAGCCGGTGCCGTCAGTGCTGTGCCGTTCGGCCATCTGTGGTCAGATCGATGCGTGTGTGCACTCACCTCGAATGTCTCTGCCGCCGATTGTGGGTCGCGTCCGCTTATATAGAACCTGGCTTGCGGCGCATTTAAGTCCGCCACGGAGCTTTGAAGGGCCGACAAAGTAAGTTTGTTCAGTATTAAGCACCATTTTGGGCAGACAATAGGTGCCGTTAGTCCTCATTGGGACATCTCGGCACCAGCGTGCCGGGGCTAGTAACTCCGACCGTACAAAAGTGTCGCGCCTAGCAACCCTGAGTGCCTGTGTAGGCCTGTCTACGACTAGGGAGCGGCGGCACTAGCCGTACATGGGCTAGTGCACGCAGCGGACGCGTCCAGCGGGGTGCCAAGAGTAGGTAAGCATCGGCGAAGCCGTCACTGTGACTCTGGTGCTATCTCCGGGACCAAGCGCGGACGCGTTCGTCACGTGGTGTTATCGCCGGCACGATCAGATAAGCTGCTTTATTACTAGTGCGCCCGCGGCGCCGTCGGCAGCTCGGCCACGGCCGCCTTGATGATGGCCACGGCCTCGACCAGCTGGTCGTCCGTAATCACGAGCGGCGGGCTCAGCCGGATAATGTTGTCGTGCGTCGGCTTGGTCAGCAGGCCGTGCTGCTTGAACAGCACGCACAGGTCCCAGGCCGTGCGGCCGTTGGTCTTGGACTGGTCGATCACGATCGCGTTGAGCAGGCCCTTGCCGCGCACGTCCGAGATGACGTCGCCCTTGAGCTCGGCCAGCAGCCGGCGCAGGGTCTGGCCGCGGGCCTCGGCGCGGGCGACCAGGTCCTCGTCGCGGACCACGTCGAGCGCGGCGATCGACGCGGCGCACCCGAGCGGGTTGCCGCCGAAGGTCGAGCCGTGCGTGCCCGGCTCGATGCAGAGCATGACGTCCTTGGACGCGAGCACGGCCGAGACGGGGTAGACGCCGCCGGCGAGGGCCTTGCCGAGCAGGACGACGTCGGGCTTGATGCCGGCGTGGTCGACGCAGAGCATGCGGCCGGTGCGCGCGATGCCGGTCTGGATCTCGTCCGCGATCAGCAGCACGTTGTGCTTCTTGCAGAGCGCGGCGACGCGCGGCAGGTAGTCGTCGTCCGGGACGACGACGCCGGCCTCGCCCTGGATGGGCTCGACGATGAACGCGGCGACGCGGTCGCCGACGGCGTCGAGCGCGGCCTCGACGTCCGGCACGCTGTTGTACTCGATCACGCGGTTCGTGCCCGGCACGACCGGGCCGATGTTGGCGAGATACGGCCCGTAGCCCGTGCGCGACTCGGGGTCGGTCGACATCGAGATCACGCCGAGGGTGCGGCCGTGGAAGTTGCCGGCCGCCGAGAGGATGAGCGCCTCGCCGTCGGCGATGCCCTTCTTCTGGTACCCCCACTTGCGGGCGAGCTTGAGGGCGGTCTCGACGGCCTCGGCGCCGGTGTTCATGGGCAGCACCATGTCGTAGCCAAAGTACTCGGTGACGTACTTGGCGTAGCGCGGGAACACGTCGTTGTAGAACGCGCGGCTGGTCAGCGTGACCTTCTGCGCCTGCTCGACGAGCGCGCCGACGATCTTCGGGTGGCAGTGGCCCTGGTTCACGGCCGAATAGGCCGACAGGAAGTCCAGGTACCTCTTGCCCTCGGGGTCCCAGACGTGCACCCCCTCGCCGCGCGAGATGACGACCGGCAGCGGGTGGTAGTTGTGCGCGCCGTAGGCGCTCTCGTAGTCGAGCGCGGTCGCGGTCGACAGCGGCTCCGGGGCTTTCTTTGTCGTCGTGGGCTGGGTCATCTGCGGTCAGCGCGGGCGGCCCGCGGCGTACCTTGGCGTGGGCGCGGAGCGTGGGGCGCGGGCTGGGCGGCGCGCTGGCTTTATAGATCTGGGCGCCGGGGTCTATCGGCTAGGCACGTTGGATCTGGCTAGGAGATCTACCGGAACGGGTGACTCAATGTGGCGCTGTGGCACAGTCCCGTGCGCGCATGGAAAGTGACTACCATTAAGACGCACGTCCCACGTGGCGCCGCACTGACGCAGGTGTGGCGGTGCGCGGCCGCCGCGGCGCCCGTCGGCGCCGCCGCGCGCCGCCGCGCTAGCGCACCAGCCACGCACTACTACCCGCACATGCATTGGCAGGCCACGAGCCGCCGCCACTCAGGGGCTAGGCGCATCGCGAGATTTACTAGCAAGCTACCGGCCCGCAGGCTCAGTTCTGCCGTCAGCGCCGCCGGCGCGCCACTCACCATAAACAGAAACTCGAGGTCGGCCGGCGTCAGCCGGTTCATGGCGCTGTCGTCCTGCTCGATCGTCGCCCGGATCATGTTGGCCTTCTTCTCCTGCAGCTCGATGATGCGGCTCTCGATCGAGTCCTCGATGATCAGCCGGGTGATGCGCACCGGCCGGTGCTGGCCGATGCGGTGCACGCGGTCGCCGGACTGCCACTCGACCGACGGGTTCCACCACGGGTCGAGCAGGAAGACCTGGGAGGCCTCGCACAGGTTGAGCGCCACGCCGCCGGCCTTGAGCGAGACCAGGAAGACCTCGACCGCGGGCGTCTCCATGAAGTGCTTGATCGAGTTGGCGCGCTGGGTCGGCGTCATGTTGCCCTGCAGCTTCACCGTCAGGAAGCCCGCGCGGCGCAGGCGCCACTCGACCAGGTCCAGCATGCTCGTGAACTGCGAGAACACGATCGACTTGGTCGTCGAGCGGTCGCTCCGCAGCTTGTACAGCTCCTCCATGAGCGCCTCGATCTTGGTCGAGCTCCGCCAGTGCGCCATGTCGATCCGGTTCACGATCGAGCCCTTCCGGACCAGGTCCTCGTCGACCTCGAGCGCCGGCGCCGTCAGGTCGATCACCAGCGCCACGTGGCACACCGGGCACTCCAGGCCCTGGATGTCGCCCATGTAGCCCTCGACAAACTCCTTGATGCACAGCCGGCAGAACACGTGGTGGCACTTGCTCTTGATGGCCTCCTGGGCCTCGTCGTCGCAGATCCGGCACACGAGCGTGTTGTCCATGCCCTCCATGTGCCGGCGCAGGACCAGGTCCGGGTGGTCCGCCATCTGCCGCATCCGCGTGATGAGCGTGAAGATGTTGGCGTAGTTGTTGAGCACCACGCCCGAGTTGACGTACGACGTGAACCGCCGCTTCGAGTCCGAGTAGATGCTCTTGTACAGGTCCTCCTCCTCCTCGTTGAAGCGGTCGCGGCGGACGTCGACGATCCGCGGCGGCAGCCCGAGGTCGTCCGCGCGCTCGAGCTTGGTCCGCCGCAGCAGGATGTGCTTCAGGATCGAGTGCAGCTTGAGCACGCCCGTCTGCCGGTCGCTCGGCGACTCGGCGTTCTGGATCGGCTTCAGCAGCTCCGTGTTGAACCAGTTGGCGTGCTGCATCGGCCGGTGGCCGCACTTGTCGCACGTGCGGTTGTCCGAGAACGCCCAGTCGAGCGACGAGCAGTCGCACTTCTTGCAGAAGTAGTTGCAGTACGGCGAGATCTGCAGGAACCGGATCAGCGAGTACAGCTCGCCGATGCGGTTCTGCAGCGGCGTGCCGGACAGGCACAGCCGCCGGTCCGTCTTGAGCGCGAACGCGGCCTTGGCCGTGTTGCTCTGCCGGTCCTTGATGTTGTGCGCCTCGTCCAGGATCACCCGGTGGAACTTGATCGCGTGCAGCGGGCTCTTGGCCTTGAGCACGCCCTGCGCGCGCCGGAACCCGGACTGCTGCTTGCGGAAGACCGACTCGAGCACGCTGTACGTGGTCAGGATCACGTCGAACTCCTTGAGCTTCTTGGGGTCCTCGACCCGGGTCGCGCCGTGGAAGATGGTCGTCGTGAGCTTGCCGCCGGTGTTGGAGTCGATCTCGCTGCGCCACTGCATCAGCGCGATCGTCGGCATCACCACCAGGTTGGGCTTGCCGCGCGGCTCCGAGAGCAGCAGCGCGATCGTCTGGATCGTCTTGCCCATGCCCATCTCGTCCGCGAGGATCCCGCCGTGGTACTCGGAGCTCTCCTGCTTGAGCAGCCAGTGCAGGCCCTCGCGCTGGAACGGCAGCAGCCGGACCGTGAGCTCGGGCGGCTGGTCCGCCACGCCCGTCATGATCCGCGGCCGGTTCTCGAGGTCCGTGAAGACGCTCTGCAGGTGCGGGTGGTGCTTGTAGAGCGCAGCCCGGGTCGAGCGGTTCTGGCGTCAGCAGCGTCGCGGACGCACTTACGTAGGCCAGCGAGCCGCGCGTGGGCCGGCCACCGGCCTCGCCGTCCTCGGCCTCGTCCTCGCCGCCGGACGCGTCCGAGCCGTCCTGGGGCGTGTACACGTCGTCCTCCTCGAGCGCGGCGGCGATCGCGAGCTGGTCCTCGAGCGAGACCTCGGGCTGCGGCGTGGCCGACGCCGACGTGTCTGCCGACGCGCGCGCGGCCCGCGCGCGGCCCCGGCCCCGGCCCCGGCCGCGCGCGCGGGCCGGCACGGCGACGACCATGCGCGTGGTCCGCCGCCGCTTGGGCGGCGCCAGGACGGCCTCTTCGTCCGAGTCGTTTGGAATGAATCCGCCGCCTGGATCAGCGCCGGCCGGCGACCGCGTACCTTCAAAGTCGGACTCGCTCGACACCTGCGTGTCGGCGCCGGTGAGCGCGCTGCCCCGGCTGGAGATCGGGCTGCTGCTGTCGCCGTCGCCGTCGCTGGCCTGTTCGGAGGCGGGCGTGATGTTGCCGGCCGAGATCCGACGGGACTTGCGCGTGCGCGGTTCGGCCATGGCTGGCAGTGGGTGGGCGGGCTGGCGCGAGTCGGGACTGGCCGTGGCGTGCGCAGGTCGTGCGTCGTTCGGCGATGTCGTCGAATCTGCGGTCGGTAAATTGGTTCTCGATGCGGCGTCACGTGAGCGCCGCGCGGACCCGCCGGAGCGAGTCCGGACCGCGGCGGACCTGCAGCTACCCGGCCGTCCGAAAGCGACGAGTTCACGTGACCCGGGTGTGCGGGCACGTGACGTGTCACGTGCGCTCCGATCCCGCCAATCCTCGAGTCCGGCGGCCGCACCTTCGAAGACACGACCGCCATGGAAGACAACGTAAGCAGATCGCCGGGCGCGCTGACCGCAGCTCTTTGACCGGCTCAACGACAGCCACCAGCAGTCCGCCGAATGGGCGGCGGCCCAGCAGGAGCAGGCGCTGGCGCGCGCGCAGACCCGGCAGCGCCGGCTCCTCGACGTCCTTGAGACGCAGCTCGCGCAGAACAAAACGCTCCCCGTCTACCTGACGTCAATCGACGTCAAGGGCGGCGCCAGCACCAACACGGCCTTCCTCAAGAGCCACCTCGACCCGCTCCTCACCCGGCCGTTCACGCTGCAGGGCCTGTTCCGCGAGCTCGACGCCACGACCGACGCCCTCGGCTCGTTTGGCGTGTTTGACTCGCTCAGCTACACGCTCGACGTCGCGCCGCCGACGCTGTTCGCGCCGCCCGAGGGCGTCAGCCCGCTCACGGCCACGCTGCACCTCAAGGAGGGCAAGCGGCTGCTGCTGCGCACCGGCACCGATCTCGGCAACGGCGAGGGCTCGGCGTACGCGTCCGCGTCGCTCAAGAACGTCTTCGGCAACGCCGAGAAGCTCACGTTCGACGCCTCGTCCGGCACGCGCACCCGCTCGTCGTACGTGCTCGACTACTCGACGCCGCTGAAGCACTCGGCCCGCTGGAAGGCCAGCCTGACGGGCGTCAAGTCGTCGCGCGACTGCCACTGGGCCTCGCACGAGCAGGTCCTGCGCGGCGTCACCGCCAAGGTCGCCGGCACGGGCTTCCTGGGTGGCCGCCACGAGTTCGGCTACGAGGCCCTGTGGCGCACGCTGACCGGCGTCGCCGACTCGGCCTCGGCCACCGTCCGCGCCGACGCCGGCGACTCGTTCAAGTCGGCCGTCTTCCACTCGTGGGCGCTCGACACGCGCGACAACGTGCTCTTCCCGACCGAGGGCGCGTATTTTAAGATCCAGCAGGAGTTTGCGGGCGCGGGCTCGCTGCTGGGCGACGTCAAGTTCTCCAAGCACGAGGCCACCGCCGTCGTGGCCAAGGCGCTCTTCAACGACAACGTCCTGCTGTCGCTCGGCGCCCGCGGCGGCCTGCTCTACGGCCTGGGCCCGGACGCCAAGACCTCGGTCCTCGACCGGTTCTACCTCGGCGGCCCGAACGACGTCCGCGGCTTCTACCTCAACGGCCTGGGCCCGAAGGACGGAGCCGACTCGGTCGGCGGCGAGGCCTTCGCTGCCGGCGGCATCAGCCTGTTCACCCGCCTGCCGATGGTCTCGCGCGAGAGCCCGCTGCGGCTGCAGACGTTTGTGAACGCCGGCAGCCTGCTGCCGCTGAAGAAAGGTGAGTGGCCGGTGCGCAGCGCTAACCCAGACGACACCCAGGCGACCCTGAACGAGCTGCTGGACAAGCCGTCCGTGGCCGGCGGCATTGGCCTGGTGTACAACCACCCTGTCGCGCGCTTCGAGCTCAACTTTGTGCTGCCGCTGGCCGTGCGCGAGGGCGACAGCGCCCGCAAGGGGCTGCAGTTTGGTCTGGGCATGTCGTTTTTGTGAGCATAGAAAAAAGTGTGCGATGTATGAGCCGCACGCCGTGCGGCGCGTGTGGCGCCGTGGCGCCTGTGGCGCGCCGCGCCCCCGTAATGTCGGTCGCGTCCAGAGCGCGCCCTGGCGGCTCCAGGGCAGGAGCTCAGCAGCCGGAGCCCGTCGTAGTCGCTGCGCCCCGGCTGCCGCCGCCGGTCGGCCGCTGGACGTCCGCCAGCTGCGCGGCCGTACGCGCCATTACCCGGTCCTTCGCGGACGCGACCGCGACCCCCCGGCACCCATGATTCGCTTCCCGGACTCGGCCGTCGTGGCCGATCACATCAGTATCCACGGCACGCGCGCGGCTGCCGCCGCGGACGGGGCCGGCGCGACCGCCGCCGCCGCCGAGGCCGGCCCGCCGGTCTCAGTCGGCGAGTCGTCCGTCCTACATCCGCGCTGCAAATTCTACGTCGAACACGGCCCGGTTGTCATCGGCAGCCACTGCATCGTGTCCGAGCTGGTCGAGATCACCGGCGGCGGTGCCGGCGGCGTCCAGATCGGTGACTGTGAGCTTGTGCCCTTCGTTTCTGACCGCAGACTGCCATATCGAGCCCAAAGTCGTCATCACCGGCCCCTGCCAAATCGGCGCCGGCACGACGCTGCGGTCCGGGTGCCGCGTCGGCCGCGGCGCCGTCCTTGGCGACAACTGCCGTGTAAACGCGTTGTGCGTCGTCGGCGACGGCGAAACGGTGCCGGCACTGACGGTGATTTTCGGTCCCGACCCGCACCAGCGGCGCCAGCTCAGCGGCGCCATCGCAGACGAGCACGTGGTACGTCCAGCCGGAGACCGTGCTGACGCAGACCTCTGGCCGCGACGTGATGGACAAGCATATAGACTACCTCAAGCAGACGCTGCCCAAGTACAGCCGGATGAAACAGGCAAAGCAAACACAATAGATCATACAGGCATTCAGTAACGTACAAGGGCCTACTTGGCGGCCTTGGCGCGGCCGCCGCGCGTGCGGGCCTTGCCCCGGGCGGCGGCCGTCTTGGTCTTCTTGTCGGGCGTCGCGTCGGGCGCGTCCGTGGCCGGCCGCTTCAGATTGACCTTGGTCTGGCCGGTCTGGCCGGCGGCTGGCGCGACCGGCGCCGGCGCCGGCGCCGGCGGCTTGGCCGGCGGCTTCTGCTTCTGCTTCTTGGCGCCTTTGGGCGGGTTGTTGGCCGGCCGCCACGAGAACTTGATCGGCGGCGGGACCTTGGACCGCGTGCCGGCGGGCTTGAGCAGCTCCTTGACGACCTCGATCACGTTGGTGCACTGCTGGCGCACGCGGCCGATCGTCTTGAGCACGGCCGGGTCCGGGTGCAGCAGCTTCTCCTGGTCGGTCTCCTGCTTGCGAAGGGTCGGCAGCGTGACCTGGGCCTCGTAGAAGATCTTCTTGAGCGCCGGGCCGAACTCAGACTCGCCGTCGAGCGGCACCGCGTACTCGGGCCGCTTGTGCACGCCGATGTAGAGGCCGACCACGGCCGGCTCGATGGACGGCCAGTCGCACGAGTAGGGCTCCGAGCCAGCCTGGCCCTGCTCGATGTCGTGGTAGAGCGTCTGGGGTCAGCGCGGCCGCGGGCGCACTTACCGCGACGGTGTCCTTGATCAGCGGCAGGAACGTGTCGATCTCGGCGTCGGCCTGCTTGCTCACGCAGCCCTCGACGGCGAGCCGCAGCAGGTGCATGCGCTCGCGCGCGTCCGTCAGCTTGCCCTGGCTGATGGCCGGCAGCGCGGTGGCGTTGAGGAACGCGAACAGCGACGCTGGCGAGCCGTTGCGCTGGCGTCAGCGCGTCCTGCGCGCCACTTACGTTGAGCACGTTCACGATCCACTTGGGCACGAACGCGATGAGCTCCTTGGTTGCCTCCGCGGCCGGGTCGAAGCCGGCCGCCAACTTGCCGACGACCAGGTCGCCCAGCTCGGTCAGCCGGGCCGTGTTGTCGTCGCCCGCCTTGTACGCCGGCAGAGCCATGACGACCGACAGCACGCGGCTGAGCGCCTTGGCGTCGCTGAGCTGGCCCAGCGCCTTGACTGCCGCGGTCGCGTACGCGGGCTCCTTGGCCAGGTGCTGCTTGCCCTGCGCGACCGCCCAATTGAGCGCGATCTCGCGCAGCGCCGGGCTCTCCGAGTACGTCTGCTCCCAGAGCTGGCGCGCGGCAATCTCCGGGAGCGCCTTGCACGCGCGCTCCAGCGCGCCCTGCACGATCTGCAGCTCTGCCGGGGCCTGTGCCTGCAGCAGCTGGATCAAGATGTTGACGATCGTCTCTTGGTCGGCCGGGATGGCCACCGGCAGCATGTCCGGAAGCCGCTTGATCGCGCCGGTGCGCAGCCGCAGGTCCTCGTCCTCGCAGAGATCAAACATGCTCTCGACCGCCTTGGTGCCCGTTGCCGTGTCCTCCACGGCAAAGTCCTTGAACAGGTCCGGGATGAACGAGCTGGCCAAGGTGCGCGCCTTGCTGTCCTTTGCCGGCGCCGCAAACGTCAAGATCTGCTTGTACGCTTCGAGCATCTGGCGTCAGTCCGCACGCGCCGGCGCATACCTGCTCCTTGGTCACGCCGGTGAAGCCCTTGGCGACCTCGTAGTAGTAGTAGATCTGCTGGACGTCGTCGCCCTGCGCGCCCGCAGGCGCGCCCGCAGCTGCCTCGGCCATGATGAGAGGTGATGGTCGCGTCGGCGGATGACTGACTTGTTGCACGGTGTGGAATCTGCGCGGTTCAGCACGTGATCGGTGTGCGGCGGCCTACCTGTCGTTCCTGCTGCGGCGGGTTGTCGCGGAGATGAGCTGAGCGCGACGGTGATCCCCGGGTAACGCGACGTGGGCGCTGGCCGGGTAACGTTCCGGCCGGCTCGGCCTGCGTACTCGCGGAGCCTGCCGAGACTGCACGGTACGGCGCCAGTCACGGCTCACGAACAAATTTTGTTACCTGTGTTCACTACTTTTAGGCCGGGTGACCTACCAAACATCTCCACCAACAGAGTTTTAGCGTACGAAGGCCACCTGGATCCTATTAAACGACACTGTATCAAACACCGCAAGGTGATGTTGCGCAGTCGAAGCTGACAGGGAGTAGACGGTAAAGCAGTATAAAACACGGAGACGGCCCTGGTCCCCCGTCGCTCACATATTTCCCTCTCTCCTCTGCCATTCTTGCATCCTACGGTCGTCCACCGAATCAATTGCCTACGCCCTTTGCATAGACCAGGCCAGAGCCCTTCCCTCAAAATGGCGATTATGTCGTGGATCCGCACCTTCCCGCTCATGCAGTACTTCATGACGTACACGCAGGATGTGTTCACCAACATTCTCAAGACCGGCCCCGTGCCCCAGCACGTTGCCTTCGTCATGGACGGCAACCGCCGTTTTGCCCGCATGCGCAAGATGGAGGTCAAGGAGGGCCACAGCGCGGGTTTCGAGTCTCTGGCGCACGTACGTGCTCACGCGACGAACACGGCTAACGGCAGATTCTCGAGATGTGCTATCAGGTCGGCATCAAGGTCGTCACCGTCTACGCGTTCTCGATCGAGAACTTCAAGCGCCCGCCGGTCGAGGTCGACGCGCTTATGGAGATTGCCCGTACCAAGCTGCTGCAGATGATCCACCACGGCGACCTTGCTGACCGCTTCGGAATCTCAATCCGCATTCTGGGCCAGCGCAAGATGATCCCCGCCGATGTCCTCGCCGTCATTGACCAGTCCATGGAGATGACCAAGAACAACAAGACGTGAGTGTGCGCGTGCCGGCGCGGAACTGACCCCAGTGCTATCCTGAACATTTGCTTCCCCTACACGTCGCGCGACGACATTGCGTGCTCGATGCAGGACATTGTCGAGCTCGCCGAGAAGAAGCAGCTGTCGCCGGAAGACATCGACATGATCGACGAGAAGACCATGGAGGACCACATGTTCACCAAGGACTGCCCGCCGCTGGACATCCTCGTCCGCACTAGCGGTGTCGAGCGCTTCAGCGACTTTATGCTCTGGCAGGGTCACCAGGACTGCACGGTCGAGTTTGTCGACTGCCTGTGGCCTGACTTCGACCCCTGGCGCTTTGCCCAGATCCTGCTGAGATGGGGCCGGAACAAGGCCCTCGAGCTCAAGGGCAAGGAGATCGAGAGCGACATGAAGGCGGTTTAGACGCACGTGATGAGTTTGTTACGGATGAGCATTTAGTTATGTTTTGCTTTATAGGCGTTGCTTGTGTTTGGTGCTTTACAAAAGCTGGGTGTTACCGGCCAGGTTGTGACCGTGCCTGGGCCGTGAGTCGACGCCTGACGGTTGGGACCGTTCGGCGGGCGCGTCAGCGCGTCCGTTGCGGCCCTCTCCTTAGGGCCACTGCGGTTGCCTCCGCAGGAACGGGTTGCTAATAGATGCTACTTTAAACGGGAAGAACCGAGCGGACCGTAGCCCGGGCGGCTGTCCGGAGAAGTCGTCCGCTCGAGCGCAGCCGTGCGCTGCGCCAAGCCGTACGATCTACCCCTGGGCGCGCGCTCAGGACGCCTGTCTTTCGGAGCCGTCTCGGCTTATCATGCACCTGTCTCAGCCGCGATAGCTGGTGAGCGTACGGCCTGCGGAGTTTGCGGAGTTTGCGCAGACGTGCGTTGGTGCCGGCCTGGTCGGCACATTCGTGTCCGCGGCCGTCTGGCGCCATGAGCAAATGCGGCGATGCCGCGCGGGCAGTCGGCCGCGCCAGCGCGCCTGCATGGCCGACGTCGCGCTACCTGTGCGTGCCCGGTCGTGCGCCACCATCGTACCGAGCCGGACAGGCAGTGTCGTCAGCGCTAGCGGCGCATTCCAGGCGGGGCACCGAGGCGCATTGCGCGATCAGGAACGTATTACCCTGCGGTGGTTATCGCGATCTTCTAGATAACGCCGAGCATCCGCCAAAACAAGCCTTTGGCTGCAGCACGTCCCACGCCACTGCGTCGTTCTACGACTGCCGCGCATTTACTTGACGGCCGCCTTCTGCAGGCCACATCAGTGGCGGTGCGCGGCCGGCGACCTGCCGCAACCGCCTTCTGTCTACCTGTAGCCGACACGGTCGCCGCCCACGGCTCTGGGTCCGGTAAAATCATACGACCCCTACGAATAGACCGTCGACTCAAGAGGCTTAGCGAGACCCATAGGGACCCGAGCGCAGCGCCGGCGCGGACAGCAGGCGGCGCCGGCGTGCGGCGCACTGTGACACCTATGCAGGAGTTTCCGGACTTTAGAAAAAAATAGCGCGGTAAATCCACTGGCCCGAGTAACTACGCCCAATTCAATCAAGTCGAGACTCTGCAAACGTAAGTACACTCGCCGGATATATAACATCATTTGCGCTGTCCTGTGGCCATCGCAAAAGTCGTGGAGCTGGTAAGTGACCTCGACAGGGCCGGTTTTGCAGTGTGTACGTGTTTGCCCGGCGGTTCAGACGCCGCCGGACAGCCGTCGGCCGGCGATCGGACGCCGTTGGCCGTATTGGGCACGTCGCACAGGAAATGCGCGGACCAGAGGATGCACCTGCGTACACTGAGTACTGACAATGTTTGGTAGAACCCCAACGATTTGCCCCGTACGGCCCTGACAGATATCCGACATGGGACTGCTTTCTGCTGTCAAGCGCGCGATCCTGACCGCGCCGGCCGATGGCCCGCAGGCGCTGTTCCCGGTCGCCGACTGCGAGCGAGACTGCGACTCGTGCTTGGGCAAGTTTCCGTCGACCGTCAAGATCGAGCGTAACGACCCGCTGTGGGGGTCGGTCAAGCCATGGCGCCGGCACATCCTGGTGGCCACTGGCAAGACCGACTGGGCCCATTCGGGCGCGGACGAGCCCAAGTCGCTGGTTGGCAAGCTGGAGCAGTGGGACCAGAAGGAGTCTCCTGGGGTAAGTAACACGTACGCGGGACGCACTTGGTTCCCGTGGCTGGCCGGCCAAGTCTTGGCCGGCCGTGTCCGCCAGCCGCGAGCCGGGCTGACCAACAGCGCGTGTCGGTCTCGAACTCGTCGATGCCGCCGCCAGAGGAGTATGTCACGGCGCCTACGAACGCTCTGCCGCCGACCAACATGCTGGTCCTACCGCTGTGTCTGGAGGCCCACAACGTGACCCACGAGGACGCGATCGAGGTCGCACGGACGTTGACGGCTATCGACAGCCCAGACGCGCCCGTTCCCGAGACCATTGGTTCGGCTACCGTGTCCAAGGTCGCCCATTTTGCCGTGATCCTGCTGTGCTCGCACCGCACGCGCGACAAGCGCTGCGGCGTGACCGCGCCAATCCTCAAGAAGGAGTTCGAGCACAACCTGCGCGACCACGGCCTCCTGCGCGACGCCACTGACTCGCGTCCGGGCGGCGTGCCCATCTACTTCATCAACCACGTCGGCGGCCACAAGTACGCCGGCAACGTCATCATCTACCGGTCCAACGGCGAGGGCATCTGGCTCGGCCGCGTGGAGCCCGTAAGTGGATCGCACGCCAAGTTCTAACCGCAGAAACACGTCAAGGCCATTGTCGAGGAGACCGTCTTGCACGGCCGCGTGTTCCCCGAGCAGGTCCGTGGAGGCTTTGTGTCGGACTGGTAGTGCCCTCCTTCGTCCTGAGCGACACTAGACGAATGCATCGTATATATACCCCCGCACCAGGGACGGCGCGTCCTGATTACCCTTGCTTTGGTCATCTCGCCTGTAGACGTGTTGATACCGTTACGCGGTGCACGATTGGCTTCAAGGGCCTAGCCGCTGGCTGGCAGATATCCAGGATCTGACGATCCGCTTGCTACTACTCGCCGCTGCATTTTGGAGGCGCCGACGTGTCTATAGCAGTCTCGGCGCGCCCAACGGCGCCCGGGCGACGCGTAAATATACATTCTTGCCCGTAATGCTGCGGCGCCCCGCGCCGCACCGTGGGCTGGACGGAGTCGCGCTGTACCGTGGCTCGGGTGGGCTGTGCGAGGCGGTGCCGGCACGCAGACATCCGACGCCCGTCGTGCGGCGCCTGCCGTGTTGGGCGGTGTCGCCCAAACGGTATATCAGTCATAGCTTAGTCACACAACGGTCTTGCAAAGTCAGCATCGGTCAGCCGGCCGTCAGCAGCAGCCCTGCAGCCGCTGCCCAATTGAGCCTGTCAGGCGACAACGGCGGCGGATGTGGCGACCGCCGATCAATCAATAGGTCTACGTTTGAGAGTCTACGCCCGAGACATTGTCAAGGGTCGCTACGGCGTAGCAGCCCAGGCCAGTGGCCGCAGCAATGGTCGACAATAGTGGTCGCCAGTTTCTGCGCGTAGACCAGAGACCGAGCAGCGCAGCCAATGTCGACGGCCGGTCGTGTGGGGCTAACGTCTGTCGGGCTGTGCTGGGGTCCGCAGACGCATGGACTCGGTCCGGACTCTCTTGGCTCCCAATAGCCACAGCTGCGGAGACGGTGCTAGAACATGACGGCGCGGTCCACACCAGCTGTCGGAACCGTACTGTCCTGCGGTTCAGACGGACCTGGCGCCGAACCCGGGGCCGGCCATGAACCCGGCCTCTGACTCAGCGTCAGGCCGTAGCCCGCGCACGTAGAACCGATGCCACGCGGACCGAAGGTTCGCGAAGCAGCCAGTCGAACGCAGGACAGCGGGCGGCCGGCGGCCGCGCCGGCCGCATGGCTGCCAGCAGACAGCCGACGGCGGCGAACTGGCCCGCAGCGGCGACGTTCGCGCCAGACAGCCGTCGGCAGCGGCTTGTGGTCGCGCAAACGATGCTCCACCGAGGATTGGCGTAACCACCAAAAATCGACATCACGTAAGTTGTCCGGCCGACACTTATCTATAATACAATACAATTCCCGTGCAGCCATCGCACCACATCGCACGTCAGCGCATAGCTTCCTGTCGGACTTGGAGCAGGAGCAGGGCCACCGACGGCGGCAGCAAGAGAGAAGCGAGGCGCGAGCGAGTCAGAGCCACGGGCGAAAGTGCTGTGACGGCAACGGCCCACAACAATCACATCCGAAAGGAGATTGGAGCGGGCGCTTGAGCGGGCCGCACAGTCGTCGGTAGAGCGCGAGCAGGAGCATCGGCGGACAGGCAGCGCGGCGCGGAGCGCGTGAAGCAGAGGCAGAGGGCGACAGCGATCGCAGACAGCGCAGCGCGCGAGACTCAGACCGGCAAACAAGAATAGACCGCCAAGATGTCGAACACGGACTTCCTGACGAAGGCGATTGACATCGTGCAGAAGGCCATCCAGGCCGACACGAAGGAGCAGTTCGAGGAGGCGTACAAGCTGTACTACAGCAGCCTGGAGTACTTTATGATGGCGCTCAAGTGTAAGCAGACGCGGCGGACGGGCTGACGGCAGACGAGAAAAACGCCAAAAACAAGGAGCTCATCCGGGCCAAGACGACCGAGTACATGGACCGGGCGGAGGCGCTCAAGCAGCACATCGACAAGGACGACAAGTCCAAGCGGGCGGTCGGGGCCAATGGCAAGGAGACGAGCAAGGCCGGCAAGGGCAAGAAGAAGGGCGAGGACAGCGATGAGGACGACAGCGATACCAAGAAGCTGCGAGGCGCGCTGGCGGGCGCGATTCTGACCGAGACGCCCAACGTGCGCTGGGAGGACATCGCCGGACTGGAGCTGGCGAAGGAGGCGCTGAAGGAGGCCGTCATCCTGCCGATCCGGTTCCCGCATCTGTTCACGGGCAACCGCAAGCCTGTGTCGGGCATCCTGCTGTACGGCCCGCCGGGCACGGGCAAGTCGTTTCTGGCCAAGGCGGTGGCGACCGAGGCCAAGTCGACGTTCTTCTCGGTGTCGTCTTCGGATCTGGTGTCCAAGTGGATGGGCGAGTCCGAGCGCCTCGTCAAGCAGCTGTTCACCATGGCGCGGGAGAACAAGCCGTCGGTGATCTTCATCGACGAGGTCGACGCGCTGTGCGGCCCGCGCGGCGAGGGCGAGAGCGAGGCCTCGCGCCGCATCAAGACCGAGCTGCTCGTGCAGATGAACGGCGTCGGCAACGACGCCTCCGGCGTGCTCGTGCTGGGCGCGACCAACATCCCGTGGCAGCTTGACGCGGCCATCCGCCGTCGGTTCGAGCGCCGCATCTATATCGCCCTGCCCGACGCCGAGGCCCGCACGACCATGTTCAAGCTCAACGTGGGCTCGACGCCGTGCGAGCTCTCCCAGGCCGACTACCGCGCGCTCGGCGAGATGACCGACGGCTACTCGGGCCACGACGTCGCCGTCGCCGTCCGCGACGCGCTCATGCAGCCCGTCCGCAAGATCCAGGCCGCCACCCACTTCAAGTGGGTGCTGGCGCCGGACGGCACCAAGAAGCTGACGCCGTGCTCGCCGGGCGACGCCAACGCCATCGAGATGTCGTGGATGGACATCGTCAGCGACCAGCTCCAGGAGCCGCCGCTGCTTTTCAAGGACTTTGTCAAGGCCGTCAAGAGCTCCCGGCCGACCGTCAACTACGAGGACGTGCGCCGCCACGATGAGTTCACCGCCGACTTTGGCAGCGAGGGCAACTAGCCCGCATTTTTTGAGCATTGTACCCCGGCGTGCGCGCCGGCTTTCTTGAATAAGCACTTGTGCACAGAGCGTGCCACGTCTGTAGCTTAGACGCCCCATCCGCTGGCTCCATACGCTGGCTCCGTACGCTGTCAGACACGGTGGCGTCTGCGGGGAAGATATCCCTCTGCCAAGCTCTGCGACGCGAAATTGCTGCGCTAGCTGTCGCCGGACGATACGAACGCGTCAACCGAGGTCGGTGGTGCGCCCGTATGGCCGCATACGGGCGCAAGCGGGTCTGTCCCACCCGGGTCGGGGCGACCGACCCGGGTCGTATCTGGCTGGTGGGTCTCCGGCGACACTGTTGGGCGTGGCTGCGTGTTGGGTGGGCTGCCTCGGTGCGGCCGACGCCCGGCCTGGTCTCGACGTTGCCGCAGGAGGGTCCGGGTCGAGACACGCCATTTGGGGCCCGACCCGGCGCGCGGGTCGACGTATCGACCCGGGGCGTATCTGCTGGCGAGTCGGCAACTCCGTCGACGTGACTGTCGTCCGGGCAGGCTGCTGCCGTGACTCTGCCGCCCGGCGGACCCACTACGGACAGACTGGCCGCTGACGGCTCGTCGGGTCGGGGCAATTGGTCCGGGTCGCGACCCGGCGTACGGGTCGCCGTGATCTGCCTGGGTCGCACCTGGCCGGTGAGCCTCCGGCGGCGACTCCGTCGGGGATAGCTGCCCTTCGGGCAGGAACTCTGACGTAGCTACCCTCCGGGCAGGAGGTCTGACGTAGCTGCCCTCCGGCAGGAGGTCTGACGTAGACGCTGCCGTGCAGGGCTCACTTTACGCGGCGGCAGCGCCGAGGCTCGCCTAGTCGTGGTGTGACCCGGGTCGCGACCTCGGACGCGGGTCGACACGTACATGAGGCATGACCGCGGACCGCGGGTCGGAGCGACTGGGCTGGACCACGCCATGGGCGAGCCTCCGGCGGCGACTCCGTCGAGGGTGGTGCCCTTCGGGCAGACGGTCCACACTGCTGCCTACAGGGTGCAAAGATTGAGGAATCGAGGGTGGGGGCTCGTGTGGTGATGCCGCGACCCGGGTCGCGTCCCTCGCGCGTTTGGGCCGGATCACATCACAGTTGAGTCTCTGGCGGCGACCTCGTCGGCGGCCGCTGCCTCGGGCAGATGGCAGGGGCTCTGCCGCTCGCCATGCTGCTCGCTCTGCTGCTCGCAGTGCGCCCCGTCGGCACAGTTGTTGGAATTTCGCTCGGTGGCGACGCGACACGGTCGCGACCCGGGTCGCGACCTCGCGCGCTGTTGAGCCGGCCACGCCCTGGACACGCCGCCGGCAGCTGCGTCGTCGGGCGACGCTGCCCTCCGGGCACACGCGGAGCACACGCAGCCGCGCCCGCCGCCGTCCGCGGCAGAGTCGTCGCCGCAGCTCGTCGAGCGCTGGTGCGACCCAAACCCGGGCGCAGTCGCGACCCGGCGATCCAGCGCCCGCGGCCAGCGAAGACCCCTCCAGCGTACGCGCAGCCGCCCGCGCAGCGTGCCAGTGGTATCATCGGCCGCTCGTCGGCCGCTCGTCGGCCGCTCGTCGGCCGCGCGCGTGCTACGTCATGGCGGCCACTGGTCGTCCGGCAGATCAGCGCGGCGGCCTGACCCCGTTCAGGCGGCCCACCTCCCAGCACCAATAATGCCTTGGCTGTTATGCAATGACCTCGCTGGGTGCAATTTACCCGCCGGCCGCCGCCAAGTCAGCTATCTGGCAATCAGAGCTCGTCGATACGCGGGCTAGCGTGAGCCCCCGCAGGCGCCTTCTAGTCGTCGGGCGGAGCTCCGCCCGGCGCAGCATTCTCGAGATCCGGTCGGCAACGGGGCCCCTAGCGACCCCTTCAGCGACTGCGCCGCGGTCGGTGGAGCAGTGCCCGCTCGCATGGCCAGCCTGAAGCGGTTGGCGCGCCGGGATCGCCCCTCTGGCATCAGGTCTATCTTTGGCACAGGGTCTGGCCATCCCCATGCGTGCTGGCGTTTCACATACTCCGCACTTGTCGCTCGGGCTACGCGCAGCGGTGCTGGCGGTCGCTAGTGCGCAGACAAGCTCCATTGTTTTCAAGCTTTAGCTTCGCGGCGGTCGCCGCAGCACTCGCGATCCCAATCGGGCCTAGCGCGGCCGCGTACACCTGCACGCACGTTGCTATTCGCACCGCTCGCGGCTACCACGCCCCTGGTCCACGGCTGACCGCAGCACAGCCCGGAGCAGGGCGCCCGCGCGCGGTTGGCCGCGCGCGGCGTGGCACGCGGCCGGGCGCCGGCGGCGTGGGCTAGTGCGGTCAGCCGCTCGGCCGTGCCGCCAGCGTCCCTGGCCCTGACCTGCCCCGGCCAGCCTGATCGGGCCTGGCGCCGGCGCCGGCCGCGGCCTGCGTATTCTACGCCTTTGGGCGCCCTGTCATTTGCCGCACGCCGCCAGCGTGGCTCCGGGGCCGTGGCAAACGGTCAACGGCCAGCGGCCGCCCGCCAGCGTGGCCGCCGGGGGCGGCCGCGCGGCGCGCTGTCCGTGCGCGGCGATCGCGGCTCGGCCTGCCGCGCCCGCCCACGCCCGCACGCGCGCGCGCTCGCCTCCGTTTGTGCTTGCCGCCGCGCGGCTGCGCCCTGGCCGCGCCCGGGGTGCTGCCATATACGGTTGGCCGCGCGGGCCCGCGCGCTGACCCTGAAGGCGACGCGGCCGATTGTCTGGCGGCCGTGGCCGCGCTATTGTCTACGCACACGGCCCGATCGGGCGTGGTGCGGGTGGCGCCAGCCGCATCGGGCAATCGCGCTAGCCGTGCGGCGCGCTGCACGTGCGGCTCGCCCAGCAGCGGTGCCCGCGGTGGTGTCCGCGGCGGTGCCCGTGGCGGTGCCCGTGGCGGTGCGGCCGCG